>NC_056733.1:344359933-344597433 GCF_019279795.1 Protopterus annectens | reverse complement strand
CAACGTGGTGATGATGCCAGGACATTAAATATGTTTTGTGTCACAGTAAGACTTCGCTTGTGCATGTATGGTTACTACACTGTTCAGTAGCTTGTGGATTTACATAGGCAGCTGTTTAACTCCAGTGAATTACAGCATTATGAGAGTGTACTGATGTGGCACATATAACATTGCTTCAAGTTATTTCTACCCAGTTTTATATCCAAAAACACCTTTCAACACATTTAGGGATTTAATACCAGCCAAACAGGTGTTCTGTGATTCTTGTGGTGAGGTGGTGAGTGTGATGCTGTGGCTCATGCAGTTAATACAGATTATATAGCATATTTACACAGATAGATAGTTGTTTGAATCCAAGACTGTATGTGTGCAAAGCTATGTGGTCAAACAAGGATGGCTTAGCAAACCAACAGTGACACTGGACTGCTCACAAACAGTAACATAGTTGCATCCCTCACACAAATTTGTATTGGACAAATTAACATCAAAAGCTCTTTCTTACTTCACACCTTGAAGTGTGCTATTTGTGAAAACTTCCATTACTATCTCCCCTGACAGACATATTTAATACACAGCTCTGAACAGTTTGTAGCATGATTGGCAGGGGTTTGAATCTGGTAAGATCTGGTTGTCAGACAACTGTGACAGACAGGAGTAATTTACACAAATAATGTAGATATGGCACAGTAAGAGGGACACTTTTTAGGTCTCACTCTCCATGTTTGGGGAGAGGGGAGACATAACCATTACAATAAGTTAGTAATGTTATCCTTTCACATGTGTTCTTCATGACACATCAGCTATGCGTCTTTCTATGGCACCAGTAGTCAATGAACTTCTCTCTGAGATCTGACCTCAGCATGTGTTTGAGTCTAGCAAGATGTAAACACAGTACATCATTGAATGCTAACAGGCATTATTTATTTTCCCAGTAGTAATAATTTGTGTTGCATGCCTTTGTACAATCATTTATGTATAAATTGAATTACTTAGTTCACACTCTAGAGCTTTATAGAAGATGAGGGCTTAAACATAATTTCTTAATGTACGCCATGCTGAAAATGCATCACCAATGTAAGTGCACCTGTGTTATGATACTTTCTTTGTTTTTTATGTTCAGTAGTTGATATTATTGTAGTCATTGCTGTACCCCTTGTTGTGCATGCCCAGTATAATGATGTAGATGTCCACATTTAGCATAAAGCATATAATATCATCAGTGTTGTGAGATACTTCTCATCAAGTGCTCTTCTTTGTCAAAATGTAAGAGAATTAGTCTGTGGACAGTTGGCTTTGCCAATGTCTGTGCAATGCAGTTACTGATCTATGTGTGGAGGATGACAACATTTGCCACAAGTCAGTGTACAGTTGGTATATGTGCAATGCAAATCCTCAGTAGAAACCAACAAAAACCTATTCGTGCACAAGTCTCTTCAAGTAAATCACTGTGAACTTTAATCAAACAAAAGGCCATTACATGAAGTGCTTTTCATTTAGCTTGTAGTCAAACTTAATCAGATACATTTCCTTTGTGTCTGTAGTGTTTAAATATACATCATGTGACATACCCTCATCGCCCCCTAATAACTACCTCATTATTCAATTTCATTAAACTGAACCTTAAAAGTAAAGATGTAAAAATGTACAATAAAACACATCTTTCATTCTGACTCCTAAAAATTCAATACAAAAATGTATCCTACAATGCAATACATTAAAATTAGGGAAGAAAATACATAAATCCCTTTCTTTCATAGTAATAATACACAAACAGTAAAAAACTGTAAAAAAACTTTGTATTTTAATTTTTTTTTTTTGACTGGTTCATATGTAAGGGTTAATTTAAAGTTTATTTAAGTAAGCTTTTCAATTTTAAAATACAGGCTATTCAGCAAGTTTCATTCAAGCTTGGGTACTGGCAAGCATTAAGCCTCAGTTGCCATAATAGTTCTAACCTCTCTAATGATAGTGAAGTAGGACCACCCCTAATGTCTGTTTGTACTTGTTCTATGACTCTGAACTTAAATTTATGCTCTACCTTCTCGTTACAGTGTTTTGCTAAGGTGTTGCCCAATTATTTCTTTTTGATGCTATAACAGAGAGCACGTACAACAGTATAAATAGACCAATTGTTCCATACACTTTAAGCTTGATTATGACATTTGGTATGGACACAATGGGTTTAAAAAGAATAATAGTGAAAAATTGGAAGCTGTTAGTTGCAGATAATGATATCAAGAACAAGATAGGAGAGGCTCCAACAATAACCTTTAGGGAATGTATGAACTTGAAAAAATATAATGGAATCAGTTTATCCAACCCTTAGCAGGAACCCAGGGATGTATAGATGCGACGCATGCAACCAATGTAAGTATATGGAAATGGGCTCTTAATTTAAATCAGGGACAAGACATACAGTCTGAAGAACAAATTTGACTGTTATTCTAAACTTACACTTTATGTAGTGACATGTCAACAATGTCCAGCATTCTACGTCGGGAAAACCGACCGTAAAATTAGAGAGAGAGAGAGTATATGAACATATGTATAACATCAAATAGAAAAAATTGGACAACGCCTTAGCAAAACACTGTAAAGAGAAGTTAGAGCATACATTTAAGTTCAGAGTCATATAACAAGTACAAACAGACATTAGGGGTGGACCTACTTCACTATTATTAGAGAGGTTAGAACTATTATGGCAACTGAGGCAATGCTTGCCAGTACCCAGGCTCGAATGAAACTTGCTCAATAGCCTGTATTTTAAAATTGAAAAGCTTACTTAGATAAACTTTAAATTAACCCTTACACATGAACCAGTCAGAATACAAAGTTTTTTACAGTTTTTTACTGTTATTGTATTATTACTATGAAAAAAAAGGGAGGTATGTATTTTTCCCTAATTTTAATGTATTGCATTATAGGATACATTGTTGTATTGCATTTTTAGGAGTCAGAATGAAAGATTAGTTTTATTGTACATTTTTACATCTTTACGTTTAAGGTTCAGTTTAATGAAATTGAATAATGCGGTAGTTATTAGGGGTTGATGAGGGTATGTCACATGATGCATATTTAAACACTACAGACACAAAGGAAATGTATCTGGTAAGTTTGGCTACAAGCTAAAAGAAAAGCGCTTCATGTAATGGTCTTTTGTTTCATTAAGGTTCGCAGTGATTTACTTGAAGAGACTTGTGCATGAACTGCTTTTTGTTGGTTTCTACTGTTTGCTGCTTTTTTGCCTAGTTTTTGTCTGTGCAATGTAAATCCTCAACAGGTCACTTAGTAATATAAGTTAATGTCTCACCTGAGCATGATGTATGTTACTGTAGTGTCATACAGGTCTAAGTAATATTTTTAACAAAGTTCAGTTCAGGACTAAATACCAGTTACAATATACTGCATTCACACATATACTTTCATACAGTTATTTAAGACAGCATGTATAGTGTGGCACTTGAACCAAGAAGGACACATGTCATATCATTGATTACAGTAGCACAAATGCATCATACTCACATGATTGTAACCTGACATTTGCTACAGTTGCCCAGTAACTGATCTATTAACAGCATATTGCTGACATCAAATTTTATTTTCTTCATGTCTTGTCTGGGCTACCTATCTATTTGTTTTATACACATAAAACACATTGTATGCATATCGATATACATCATGACATTCATAGACACACAACCCATTTGTCAGAGGACTGACTACGCTTCAGTTGTACCCTGATTTATGGACATGTTCACATATGCAACATGACCATGCCTCATTTTACATGTATGTTTGGCACTTCCACTAAAGTTAAACAACTGTTAACATGTATATCATCTCATTATTCTATTTATATCATGGTCAATTTGACACATCTTGTGTGCATGTGTCAAGTTTTGTATTTTGCTACATACATACACAGCATGCATGAACAGTCACAAACTTACTACAATTCACAACATTCACTTTGCTGAAAAAAGTACTTATTTCATCACAACTACTATTATTGGAGTAATTGCACAGGTGTCTGGAATTCTTATTCATATTTCCACGCTGTCACAGGTGTGTTCACTGATATAACCAACTGCAGTATTGTTTCCTTCATACACATAAAGCAATGAGAGAGTTGACAACTCTTTAACCTGCATGGATGTTATGATATTAGTAATGTGGATGTCATTAATAACCTTTGATCAGTCCCGCAATATACATTATAATGGAAGAGTACTTCCATGCACATGCCACATGGGTGTATAATTATGTGACTAACACAAATATTACTGAGCATGCCATAGAAAATGTATAGTGGCAAATGCACATTTAAGTATTATAACCGTATTTAGTAATGTTTTTATTTTACATTGCTATACAACATATGCTTGGCTAATACATGTTTAACTTTACAATACCCTAGGTATGGTTACATTTGAAAACAAATAGCAAAAAGGTCCCCCCCTCTGAAAAACATAAGATAACAACTGCAAGGTACATTTACTTTTTTTTATTTTACACAATAGGTGGGGAATGCAGCATACTGTTGGTTACAAAAGATAACTTTCTGGATACATATCTGATGTGTAATAATTGCAGTATATGCAAATATCCCCTAATGTATCTTTTGCCATCACTATTTGTTATCTCACTTCAGCAGATTAAAAAATATATATCACATTTACTCCTCTTTGTGATCCTCTCACATCCTTTGTCAGGATTTTGTTTTTAAGTATGTTTCCCTAAGTGAACAGGATTACTTGTGTTAATAAAAAAAATAATTACTGCTGTTTATGCACTAATCTAGTTATACCTAAATACATTTTTCTCATTTAGCTTCTCCTGCCTCTTAATTATTTCATTCAAGTGGCTCTTGCCTTGCAGTGTGCCATCTGTTTGTGCTCGCTTACTGGGTTTGCATGCATATACAGCCTGTTGCTTACATTATGTGCTCAAGCCACAGTGCACCTGTTTGTGGCTGCTAACAGTTGTGGTCACATAAAGGTGCTGCTGAATGTGTAGGTTTGCTTAGCAGCTTGCATATTTAATGAGCATCATTGCTGTCACACTCACTTGAATGGTGAGTGTAGGCTTAGCGCAGCGTGTACAGACACATTAATGAAAAATCTCTCGGCAAGATATGGTTAATAAATACAATACTGAGAAGTTTGTAACATATCCTTGTGACAGCCCCTCTTTACCCTGGGCCAGTAATCAAGGATTCTCTATATTTACCACTGACACTGATGAGAGGCAATCACTAAAAACACAGGAATGGATTTACACAGTATTTCAAATGCAGTTCTCTGCATCCAACACAATTTCCCCCAACAGCACATAGGGAACATGCTCCACTAGAACTGGACTCTCTGTCTCTCCAGATCCCAAACAAGACCCATCTTGGTGCACTGTGCCCCAGTTCCAAGTATTTGGCACACACATTTGAATAACTGATTTTTCTCACACACACACACACACACACACACACACACACACACACACACACACACACACACACACACACATGTGGGAAAGGCTGACACAAATTCATCAGCTGTGTCCCCTCTCTCCAGATTACAGAGTAGCTACCACCAGCCAAATATTCTAAGGCTCTTACAAGGGGTAACCAATTATACTGTGTCAAATTAATACTGATATGAATGGTAGAGTGTCACAATGATAGAGTGTCACAGAAGCAGTAAGGCCTTTCAGAGTGGCCACAGTGACACAGAAATAAACACAGGTACTCTCAAGATATTAAAAGCATTCACTAAAAGACCAGCCACAATGAAAAGGTATAAAACTATTTAATAATGGATAATAAAAATAGAAAAACAGGAAAATACTTAATATTTAGTTATAATAAACATCAGAGTTTTCAGTCACAGGAAATATACAATAACACAGTTGGATAGAATATCACATGCAGGAAAAGAAATAATTCTAAACTACTGTCACAGTACTTTTCCTAATTAAACTAAACTAAAGAGAAACTGTAGCTAGTTAACTCACTTAATATCACAAGGCAAGATGTACTGCTGAGATGCTCATTTCCACAAGGTAAGATGAGATACTACCCACACTGAACTGTACAACAACTTGTGAACTTTGATAACTGACATACCCCAGGATTTAATAAAATCCATGTAGGCACAGTGTAGAGCCTACAAGGAATGTATCCATGTATATGGTCAGGTCCCCCTTGGCAGTGCGCTATGCATATTAATCATGGCACACTGTCGAGGGAGATCATAGGAACAGGGATATTGAATCTATGTAGGAAGAAGTATAGAGGCAACCCATGGTTATGGATGCCTAGTCAGATGTTATATACTGGGTGAGCCTCCCTGTAATACTCCCCACTACTGTTTAAATGCTGTGACTCATTTCAAATGTGTAATATTTTATTTTTATGAATTTTTTTCTCTCTGTATGTCTGCATGGAACAACGCAGAGTGCAGCAATGCCAAGCTGTGCTCATATATAGACAGCTGACACCTGCTACGCATCTAAAAATAGAAACCGGATGTTATTACTTATCATAATTATATATAACTATTTTTAAATTGCTGTTTGAAACCACAGAGCTGCAGAACACCACAGAGCTGAGTGGCACTCATACATACATAGCCAACAGATGCCAGACATCTAAAAATAGAAACCTGATGTAATTAATTATTTATTTCTGGGTCTATTTAAGCATGTCTGCATGACACAATGCAGTGATTAACAATACTCACAGGTAGTCCAGTAATATATGTGAAGGTATACTAGTTTTCATAATATCCAAGTAGCTAAATGGGTAGAGTTACAGCCTAATGCTTAGTAGGTCATGGGTTCAAGTCTGTAGCAGTCATAAGATGTCTGTAATTTAATTTATTATATATGCTTAATTTTAGAAACAAATGTGTGAAATATGTCATTGTTTAAATATACTAATGGCTACTGCTGTTTGCATGGTGCTAAGTTTAGATAAAACCTCGGCTGTACAAGTTTTCATGCTGCTTAGCTGGTTTGCATGATGCTAAGTAATGCAGCACTTTTTTGAATGTTGCTCAATGACATGTGAGGGCAGGAAAACAGCCTATATTAAGGCCAATAGGTGAGAATTCTGCACCATTCCTTGGAGTTTAATCATCTGTTGATATGACAGGCAGTGCTGGTGAAGGTGTGCAATTTTGGGCTCAGAGATGGGTTGTTCAGAAGCCCAGGGTCTTTGTTGGCCTCCTGGTAAATAATTATGAACCTAGGCTGATGCAGGGTGGTTTCCAGGGCTCAGAATGTAAGGAGGAGCCCTGGAACCAGTTAGCTAGGGAACTTACCAGTGCTACTGATATTCCCCACACTGGTGAGCAGTGTTATCAACATTATGACAACCTGAGGAGGAGAAAGAAGGGAACCTTGGACACCTGGGTCCAAGAGACATGAGCTGAGAATGCCCCACAAATATTCAAGTATGTTTTCCACTGTTTTATCAAACTGCAAGCTGAATGTCTGCAAAACTGATATGCATAATGGTGTGCTTCTCTTCCAACAGCTGGAGCTGAGAGGGCTCACAATGTTGAGTCCCATGCCTGATGCCTGGCCAAGTTGCACAGTGAGTGTGGTAAGTATGGATTTATTATGCTAACTGTAGTGCAATAATCAAGAAAGAGTAAAGCATTTAATGCAATAAAGTATACACAATAAAAACTGTAGTGCAATAAATGGGCAAGTAGAACTGTATTTCAATAAATGGGCAGTTAGAGCTGTAGTGCAATAAATGAACAAGAGCAACTGTATTGCAATAAACAATAAAAAGTGCCAATAACAGTAAGCAAAATGGTGTACAGCAGGATTGTGTTGTCATAACCATTGCAGTACAGCTGTATGCATTGCCTGTCTATGGTAAGGTTGCTGCAGTGAAGTGCAACAGTGTATCCAGGCCAATATCAGTCACATAATGCTCTCTCTTCCGCCTACTCCAGTTAATAAAGGTATATGGGTGAGGTAGCCCACTCTATGGGCAAATATTGTGTGTGGAGTTCACAGACATTTATCAGCAGTACCAATAAAGGGGTAAGCAGCATTGTTGATTCCTAAAGAAATCTGTTTTAATAAAACAGTACAGCTGTAGTCCATGAATGTGTGTTCTACTGTCACTGCAGTCAAGTACAGCACTGTAATAGTTCTAGAATGCAGAATGAATTCAGTCACATAATGCTCTTATTTTCTCCCACTCCAGGAACAAATAGTATATGGTTGAGGTAGCCCATGTTATGAGCAGATATGATAGTGCTTACATTTCACAGACACTTATCAGCAATACCAATAAAGTGTTAAGCAGCATTGTTGATTCCTCAAGAAATCTGTTTTAATATATGCAATATGGCTGTATTCCATGCATGTGTGTTCTACTGCCACTACAGTCAAGTTTAACACTGTAATAGTTGTAGAATGCAAAACAAATTCAGTCACATAATACTCTCATTTCCTCCCACTCCAGGATCAAAAGGGATATGGTTGAGGCAGCCCATGTTATGAGCAGATATGATTGTGCTTACATTTCACAGACACTTATCAGCAATACCAATAAAGTGTTAAGCTGCATTGTTGATTCCTAAATAAATCTGTCTAAATATTTCCAGTATGGCTGTATTCCTTTTGCATATCTGTACTAAGTTGCAGATGTCCCTTGTAGTTACAGCTATTGGGTTCTATTCCCATGTCTGCCAACTAAGGCATGACGAATGTCTAGTTTATGTACTGTACACAAACATGCCTGTTAAGTGTCATGATTTCTTGTAATGTAATTAAAACTGCCTAATCGGTCTGTCACAGGATTACCAGAAAAATTATTACCTGGACTGCAATGTACTACCAAATCCACTTACAGAACATCTTAGTAGTTATATAAGTCCACATTATGTGAAAGTGTTCTGTGTAGCTGTGTACCTGCATTTGTTATTGCTTGGTCCATACTGACCCATGTTAACAGCTTGAGAGGTATGTACATGCTACATCAGCTCTAGGAGAATTGTAGTCACTGTACTCAAAGCTGACACTGCACACCTATAGAGTATTTGTTATCAGTGTTTTCAGGGATATAGTCTTCATTGTCAGGAATGGAATGCCCCCCCCCAAGCATGTATCTTCATTTATTTATTATTGTTACTTACTATTATGATTTAATATTAACATATTTTGCTAAACTAACTATATTTTGGTAAACTGTGATTAATTATTGTTATGTTTTATTCAGCGTTAACATATTTATTTAACATCTGTTTACCAGGAAAGTCCGACTTGGAATAAAGCCAATTTTCAGTGGAGGCCCGAGGAAAAATGCTCCAGAAACATGTCTCTGTAATGTGGGAGGAAACAGGAGCACCCAGAGGAAGCCCACATGAATGCAGGGAGGACATGCATTCTCCACACAGCGGACACCCCAGCCGAGAATTGAACCGAAGAACCTCTTGCTGTGAGGTGACATTGCAACCACTGGGCCACTGCATCGTCCATGCTTATATATTGCTTACATATTTTGTTAAACTAACTGTTTTGTTGGCCTTATGGTTTAATTCTTTCTGGCATGCTGTTAACATACTGACTGTTATGTTACTTAATGTTGCATTACACATAATAGACATTAATATGTATTTGGATTGATAAATATGATGTTTCATTCTGTTAATACTAACAGTGGTTTGGTTATTACTAACCTTAACTTTTTGCTATACCTCATTTGCCACAAGCACATTAAGGTAGGGTGGTTCTGGCTCATCTCCCTAACTTGCCTCATCCGGCTGTGGCACCAGATCCCGGCACATCTAGGACCCAAACAAGTGGTGGCTCCTCTGCTGCTCCTGAACTACCTGCAGTGTTGGGTAGTACTGCCCCAAGGGATGGGGACGGACCCCCCCCCTCTGGGAGCAGTGGTGGGTGGGGAGTTGTCACCCGAACTGAGCTTCTGGTTTTGGTGCACAGGATGGTCTACCGTGGGTTTGACAACTGGCTGTGCTGGATTGAGTACATGCTGGCCAACCTGGTGGGGCAGCTTCACCCTGGTACCCAGCCTCCACCATGGTCACTCCTGGGGCAGTGGCAGAGCAGTGCAGACAGTCCCATGGGTGGGGGATGTGAGTCATGCTGCTGCTTGTGGAGGCACATGGGACTTAGATTCTACAACACCCTCCCTATCTAAGGTGTTCACCCCCTCATGTGTCACACACCACAGCAGTCTACTGCCTTGTTTGTCTTGTCTGTATGCAAATTCATCCTCACCTACCCAGCTTACCTCTACCACACATACCTATGTCCCTCCTCCAACATTCCATTCACACCTTAAAAAAATGGGCACCTGTCCCAAAAAAATAAAAATATTGCCCCTACATAGCTCTCCATTTCACACATGTGTTCACTGGACAAACGTAACTTGGTCTAATTGGTTTGATGACACAGTTACATTGTCATCACCCCTCTCTCTGGTGGTGAGAGTTCAAAGTCTTGTACAAATTCTGGCTATGTGCACAGTTATTACTGTACAAGAAATGGATAGCTATGATTCTTCCCTGCACATCCCTACCTGCCTTTCAGTATGTTTTTCCCCCTGCTTGCACCCCATTTCACCACTTTCCTGTCTCCCCATTTTTCTTTTCTTTATATTTTTTAGCACGCCACTGCAAGATGCACTGCACCATGTAGCTTCACTAAGTTCAGCTAAATAGAGCTATATTGACTATATGTGTTTTCAAAATTGTAATACACACTTACAAAAGAAACATTTGTCCCATATTTCAAACCCAAAACCATTGCACCTGCAGACCACTCCATTAACCTGCCATGCCATACAATTCTTAATTAAAAACAGGCAGTTTAAACAAAACATAGTAATTGCCAATTACAGTCATTAAGCATGTTTCAGTGAAGCTGTGCACCATGCCATGTAAACTCAATTAAAAAATGGAAAAAAATGGGAGTGTGCATTGGACTCTGGTGCAACAGTATACCACTAGAAAGCCAAAGATATAATAATGGATTTAAGTGAGGCTCGTGATAGCAGGTAAATGTGCCTTTTTATCAGCAACATGTAGAAAGACACCTGCTAAGTCATTAAGGGGAAAATGCATGTTCACCTGGGACCCTGGTGCAGAAATACATCCATATAAAGCCATGCACATACTGATGAATATAGAAAATGTTTATCACAGCCTGTATGTGTGCACATATATCTTACAAATCACCTACTGTAGCAGTGACTCATTAGCTTAGTCTGTTACATGCCTTCCAAGCAGTCCATTTTGCCACACACAGTCCTGGGTTCAAATCCAGTGGTGTGTAGCACTGGAATTATAGTATTGTGAGGACAGCAAATAATGACTGAGTCATGTGGTCTTTATCCAAATAATGCATATCAAATGAGATGCCTGCATTTCACTGATGACAGTCAAAGCCATGTGGATAGAAACACACTTCACATATCTCTATAGCAAAAGTATAAGTGCATAAAGTGTCATGTCATGCATTAATATCCATTCACAGAGAAATTCAGCTCAGGTACTGCAAATGAGGGGCACTAATATCAGAGTGCACCACACAATCCATTCAAACTCACAGTCCTGATTAGTACAGCTGCACACCTAACATACATATTTGAAGTACCTGCTTGTAACATGGACTGTCCTCACACACGCTCCAAATTACTACCAGACTGTAACACATGGCCTGACAGTCACCCAAATGGTGGACATATTGCTATATTAATCCCCCATGTTGCTCAAGGACACAACAGACATGTGGCCTAGTAGTCCATTAGTCATACAGTTGCCTAACATACTTACCTTAAACATGTGCCTTAATTGGACTGGAAAAGTTAGCCTTACTCTGGCTCTGCCTCTACAACAAGACTGACACAGTTTCCACAGTTACCCCTACAGCTTGTTGTTCTCCAAAGTGTTAACACTCTCTGCCTATGCCTATTATCTGCAGCAGCTGCTGCAGCTTGTAGCACACCTATCTCTATGTAAAAGTTGCTGCTACAGACCTACCCTCTGCAATTAAGTAGTCTCCTCACCCCAGTGATGTCCAGCATAATATATCAGAAAGGGCCCCTAATCTACATAAAAGTCTTATATATTGTACTGTGGTTGCATGTGATTGGCTGATGATAGTGCAAATCAGCTGTGTTGGCTGCAATTAGCATTTCAGAACCACAGACTGGTTAAGAGGCAATCACCTGCTGATGAGTAGCATGTTAAAATGGTAAGCAGGTGGCTATGGGGAACCATTCTGTATGAGACTTTTCTTACACAAACCATGTGTATGCAAAGTATTAACTATCACTGCATATCAGCAGAGAAGTACCGCACTCCATCAGGTATATAACCATCTGTTTACATCAAAATGTAGATATCTGACTATACTTATGGGGAATAGGGATTACAGCATTAAGCCTTTCTTAGAACTGTGATAATGACATGTCAATGATCACCAGTTAGTTACACATACAGAGGATGTGCAAGACATCAAGGGTGGAATGTATATTGTCAATGCAGCACACTGAGCTCACGGAACTCTCTCTTTACAGTGGTCACAATAGCACACTGCAATTTGTTTGGCACAGTTGGTTTGACATATTATCGGGGGGTTGCCCCTTCAGGACACCCTACAATAGACTCCAGTGTTGGTTGTATGAACATACAGCAATATCTGTCATGGAACACATAGGAATCCCTGACTATTGCCAGTATCCTAGTTGTATCCACATGCTTAGTATGTTTGTACACTGTGGAATATGACATGTGTGATCAGGCAGTGGATATTGCCAGCCATTCTGTCCTTGCTGTATCTCTACATAGTGTACTTCCAGATATGTGATCCTGAAATGTGTACCCATGTTTTTGTCTTTCAGGGAACATGTATGCAAGATGCCGTGCAGCTTTCACAAATGCAGAGAATGAGTTAATAATGGAAGCGCTCTGTCAACACCATGAAGTCTTACTGTCCAGGGGGAGGCACAACAAGGAATAATGGGGTCCATTGTTGGCTGACCTTGTCCATGATGACAATTCCACTGGTCATCAGGGCAGGACATATGAGCAGGTTTGACATCGCACAATGGACATGATCAATGTTGCATGCAGAAGAGCAGCAGATGTAGTCAGGGATCATAGTGCCACTGGTGGAAGGCCTGCAGCAGAACAACCACTCTCAGACACTGAGGAATTTCTGGCAAATCTAGGCACACATGACAGCTCCCAGGCATTCATCACACCCTATATTGTGGATGTGGGTGCCACAGTGTCCACGGCAGAGGAGCTTAATTTTATCAGCATCGCAATACTGTAGCATTCAGTGTGTCAGGGCATTCATAGTCTTAAATGGGTGTCAGGTCTGCATTTGGGGTGTGGGGGGTTTCATTGCAGTGGAGTGTGCTGTCCACACCAAGAAGTGGCAGGCCATGGGCTTGTGATCCTGGGTGTTCCCATGGAGTACATGGTCCTAGCAGATAGCAGTCACTGTCAGGTACTAGCACCATTCCTGTCCTTGGGCATGGAGCTGCCAGTGCAACTCCTGGTTGAGCCAATTCCTATGTTTGGGGCCAGAGATGGTGAACTGTCAACTCGAGCATGTACAGTCCAAAGCTGTCCAACATACAAACATGTAGGGTTAGCACTGAGCTTGACCATGTGCTTGCACACACACTCACACACCACTGTCAAATGCAGGTCACATACAGCACCTTTACATGGTCAATCTTACCTGCTTCCCTTCCTGACTCACCCTACATGAAACACATGCTGTTAATTGTTTGGGTCAGCCTAGGCCTCCTACACTACCCACACAACACCCTTTGCAAGTGATGATACCTGTGTAACATCCCTGTCATCCTTGCCATCGATGCAGGGAAATTAAGCTATGTGTCTGACGCACAGGGTGACTATATTAGTTAACATGTACTTGTGTAATGCAGTGTTGTTTTGTCATGACACTTGTAGTGATTAATGACAGATACTGTATGCTGGTATTTGTCACTAGTACATGACATACTTTTGTGTACCTTATGTTGTATGATGTTGCAATGGTTGTATACTTACACAATGAAAGGTGTGTCATGGACCTGTTTATGTTTCTGTTTCAGAGGTCTGTTGGGATAACCTATGGAAACACAGTGGCAATAAATCAGCACAGGATGGCATGTCAGTATAGCAGAAATATATCTTCCGCAAGGTACAGCACTATAAGCGCACGCCTCCATAGGTTCATATGGATATCACAGGCTAACAAGGACAATGGTGGCATTCAGCATACTCATGCATCCCTAATCTGTGAACAGGTCTGCTACCCTTGATAACTGTCACCAGGGTTTTGTGAACTCACACAGCTACAAGCTGTGTTGATGGAGATGATCCATTTACAAATATCCTGTGTCCAGTACAGACAGTTGTCTGACACCAGTTATGATTGTCGTGTTCTGCATCACATTTTGTAACCTGCACATGATGACGTGTGTCACAGAAGATGTGTGTTTTACATGCATGGGGGGCTGTTTCATGTAGGGTGTACTGTCTGTGTTACATGTGTGTCTCTCCAGCATGTCCTATGTATACCACAGTGATGCTGTAGGTGTGTAGAACAGGTGAGACATGTGTTAGTCTTGTCATGGATATGCGGGAGGTACACAGTAAGATCCAACACCTCCCTGTATGGAGCCATACACATCCCCTCCAAAGCATTTAGGAGACAGACTACACATGTACGGTCATAACACAGTCTCCACAACACATGTTATCTACACTGTGTATTGGTGTACCATGGAAGCTGTGGGGCTGCTACAGTTGTATGATATGCCTGTGTAGTGACATAGTAAGGGTGCCACTGCAGACAATGATAGGTATGATGACTGCTGCATTCAGTATAGCAGTGACAGTCTGGGATTTACATCCTGAACCTGTCGGTATAAGGTGTACAACAGTGAATGCATCCCCACATCTTACTGCCAAGTGAAAGTCAAAGCCTACATTATTCTCTGTGTCCATAACTCCATGTGTAATGGCTCAGCTGTGTGCGGGTGTGCAGACAGTACAATATTTTGCAGGGGTCAATGATTTTCCACAGGATAGCATTGTGCAGTTATTCAGAGTTAGTCATTATCTGTGTCTTAGGCCACATTGCATAACTGTTGGTTCTATGTGGGATTTTGTGACAGCTCCCAATATGCAATCACCTGCTAAAGTACTCAGTCAGAGGTCACTGACAGTGGCTGTGACTGCAGAGAGGGAATAGGTAGACAGGGTACGTCAGTAATGGAGGATGGTGAACTCCACTGGGGACTGGCATCATTGCAGCATAGGTCTCCCAATGCTATCTTCCCAGATTATAACTGTCAGACACTTGTCAATCCTCCAGCTGACATTATACTCTGTACATGACATACACAGTTTCTCAAGGCCTGCTACCCTAATATTGTCATACACCTTGTCAGACTATGGTTGGTGGAGTGAGACATAGGTCCGGCATCCATTGCATAGTATAACAGTCAATGGCTTCCACCACTTACAGTTGGTAGGCATGATCTGGCCTTGAGCAAAAGTAACTCTGTTGGTCCTGTGTCAGTAGGTGTACAACAGTGTTAGTGCTCATAACAATACTACCTCCTATCATGGCACTTCAGGTGACATGACTCAGACATCTGGGGACACCACTTGGCACTGCATGCTAGTTTTCCTCTGTGCAAGTAAGTATTGTAGTTACTTCCAGCATGTTACAAGAACAGAGTCATGCAAGGTGTCTGTACAGAGCACAGACAAACATGTTAGGGAAGTGTAATATGTACACACTGTGTTGTTTAGTCATGCTGCAGCTCTCTTGCCCTAAAGATGGTCCAGGTCCTTACCTACAATGCCATGCAGCAATGCTGTGACATCCTTACATGGGGTACCAATGCATTGCATCATGTATTTACCAATATGAGTGACCAGTACAGCCCCCTCAATGTGAGGTCCTTCTTGGTGGGATCTGGCCACAGATCAGTCTCGATAGAACTACCAACATGTACCCCCCCCCTTGCAGACAATACAGACATATATCCTTGAGTCTCCGCTGAAAAAGGGTGTCTACCCAGTTGGACTAACCTGGTTAACAAATGTCAAATAAATAAAATAAATAAATATCAAGACAGCCATTTATTACTTCTTGTGGGATGGTTGACATAGCATGACTACACCTCCCCCTTCAGATGAGACAGGCAAGTATGCAAAGCTCTACACCCATATATTATGTCAGCAACATTACAACTGCATCAACTTGGCTGTATGTGACAGAAGGGCCACAGGCTCATTATGGATCAGCAAACCTGACTGGTGGACAACTGCCATTAGCATGCTGTACAATAACAGGTGGGGAGTGCTGTGTGACAGTTGGGGTGAGGGCTCCCCCCCAACATGGAGGCACTACCTCCTCAGGTAAAAGGACATGGCAAGTGACAAAAGTAGCCAGCCACACAAAGCAGAACTGCAAAGCACTGTGTAGTTACATGTGCAACCTCAAAGGACAGGCCCAGATTGTCGGTGACCTCGTACGTCATGAAGTCACATATGATGCATCTGTACTCATACCTAACCTGTGCTCCCATACTGTCTGCATCATCTACACTCCCTTGCTCCCACCACATGTGGCACATGACATTACTACAACCTGTCTCATAACTTCCATATTTACAGATCAGTTCATAACTGGCCCCTCATTGGAAGATAAACAGCATCTATTGCACATGCTAACATTCCAGGCTGCATAACACATATGATTTGACAAGTATTGCTAACACCATTGGGAAAGCCTTGCAATCATACTGACACTACTGGCTACACACCAGCTGAGTGGAGAATGGCAACTGTTATACCCTTACATCCACTGACCAACATAACTATACACCTCTTTGTCTAAGTATCCATATCTGTATGCCCATAGGGGTGATCATCATGGAGCTGATCAGCACACATATATGTGTTCTACAAACAGTTGACTGTCCACAATTTGGATGTGTGACAATGGGATCATGACTATTACACGTGCTGGACATTTCCAGGGCAGTCACCAAGGACTTGGGTGAGGGTACATTGGGGCATACAACCCCCTAGACTGAACCAAGCTGTCTGACTATATCACCGACTCAGGCAACATTTACAAAGCACCCACTTAGGCATCCATGATACTGTCTTTACATGGGTCACTAAGTGGCCCATTGCTGGCACACATGTGCAACATTGGGACATCTGCCTCCAATAGCTGATCTGTAAGCAGCAGTGCTCAACAGGACACAGTCCTGGGTCCTCTACTACTTGGAATCCATTCAACCACAATACACATGACTACTGACTGACTGCGGCTAACAATGGTGACTGATGCCTGCAAATTGTTAACACTCTTGGACTCTCTGTGGTATGTCCCTATCTGCAAGAGGGTATTGCAGACACATGCCTGTTGACATACTAATGGCCATAAACTCCATGCAAATATATATATATATATATATATATATATATATATATATATATATATATATGTATATATATGCAGTATCATTTCCATCAGTTAGATCTATGTACCTGGTAAGTAGCACATCAGTCGCACGATGTGATGTAGATACTCAGGGGTTAATGAATTGGGCACACAGACCTGACCACACAGGTTTACACCTAATGTGCCTCAGATCACCATATCTCTACAGTGGTATGGCAGGAATCATACGGCATAGCTGAGGCCACAGTCACCTGTAAGTGACATACTCATAACCTCTAAGTACTCTTCCCTCAGCATGCCAATATCTGAGTGTAATGGCCATTTGGTGATGTATCTTTCCAAGCAGTACTTGCAGTTGCACACAACAGTATGGTCCCTCAGCAGGACACTTCATGTCTTCAGTATGTGTTCGATGGAGATCATCTGCAATGAGTGTCATTGTCACCTGGGGCATATACACAACTCAGAGGTGATCTGTGGCTTGCATACGGGGCAATGTGTGACCCTGCTTGATTACATATGCTGCCAATTTGTAGGAGGCATAGTAGATGGATAACTCACTGTAAGGGCATTAACCTCATATGTGACGTTAGTACTACATGCTTGTTAGAGAGATTTGTCTAGTAGACTTAAACATACCCTTGAAACAGAACCCTGCCTAATGGCACACAGAGCAACTCAATGCACCTCAGCACATGCCATCTGTATGATTGGCTGGGTGACCATCATCTCAACACAGGGGATCTGCCCATGTCCCTCTTGGACTGGGGCAATATGTGCTGATCCTGCAACTATGGTTATAAAGATGTTTATGATTGTAAATGGTGTATGGGTATTATGTTAGTGAAGTTCAAACATACTATGGTTCCATAACATGATGTAAAATGCTCTGACAGGCTCACACACAAACATAGCTACAGTGAGGCTAGCACCATTTCCAATCACTGCATACAGAACATGCCAAGGCACACATGTAGTGCAAGTTGGCTGTATGTAGATGAGAACACTTACCTATGTAATGGTGTAATGGTACACACTTCAGATCACAGTACACGATGCCCGCAACACATCTCATGTCTGCTAGTACTGTTAGTTCAGGACATATTATACTTGATGACATCAGCAGGCCTTGTTGTGGTCAGTCATTTAGGGGGGGCACATCACATGCTACAAATAAAATACTGCAAAATCCTACCTATTTTGAAGTTACCAAGGTGATCATATTTATGCTATCTTGACATACACACGCACCAAGTAGACTGGAGTGAGATTAAACCCCCTACTTACCTAGTCTTATACACTCTAGATCAAAGTTTGTATTGAATTCACCACAGCTTAGTCTGATACTCAACTGTCAGCTGGTAGTCTTAAGCTGGATGACATCATCAGGCCTTGTAGTAGAGGGCAGTTTGGAAGCCAGCAGCAAGTTAGAGGGCCAAAGATTGCATAACCATTGAAAATGGATAGCCCATGTGGGCATGGCAGTTGTTTTGCAGGAGTATACAAACACACAAACACCATGTAGCCTGGAAGGAGATTAGAACCCCTACCTATCTAGTCTTACACTCTATAGATCACGGTATTTATGGCATGCACCACAGTTTAAATCTGACAATACACTGTCAGCTTGTCATCTTAAGGTGAATGACATCATCAGGCCTTGTAGAGCAGGGCAGTTTGGAAGCCAGCAGTAAGTTACAGGGTCAAAAAGTGCATAAGCATTGCAGGTGGATAGCCCATGAGGGCATGGCAGTTGTTTTGCAGGGGTATATATACACACACACACACACACACACACACACACACACACACACACACACACACACACACACACACACATGCACTAAGTAGCCTAGATTGAGATTAGAACCCCTACCTACCTAATTTTGCATACTGTACATCACAGTACTTATCGCATGCACCACAGGTTAAGTCTGTTGTATATGTGATTGCAGGCACAGTGCTTGAGCATTGCACAAACTCGGCTTGTGTTGAACAGCATCTGTGGCCTTCAGAGTGATATTGCTTTGTAGTGTTATCTGCATCTAGTATCCTAGCACTGAGATAACTGTTATTATCTTAGCTATGTGTGTACAGTTGCCAGTATGGCCATATGCGACTGTTTGCACTTAGACAGGCAAACCTGTGGGTAGGAACAATGTGCCCTGTCCATGAGTGTGTTATCAACATTACACCACCTGCCCACCTGTGTCTGTCTATGTGGTGACATGCAGCAGGCATAGGTGTCTGTAGGTTAGTGGATTATGTACTGTTGTGCCCTTAGTTTTGCGCCTTTAAACAACAGTATTGATGTGTGATAGTGCACATTTACTCACTATTATTAGCATATGTAGGACAATACAGACATCCACACACATATTTAAATATATAACAGGGATGTATATATTAATGTAGTTGTGTGTGTGTGTGTGTGTGTGTGTGTGTGTGTGTGTGTGTGTGTGTGTGTGTGTGTGTGTGTGCGTGTGTGTGTGTGTGTGTGTGTATGATATGTATATGTGTTATGCAGATATACGGGGAGAGTATATATATATATATATATATATATATATATAATATATATATATATATATATATATATATATATTTAATATATATATATAGAGCCACATATATCAGTATATATCTATTTGACACTACATAGAGATAGATATACTATTTATGTGAGACAGAGATAGTGACAGAAGTATATGTATACATATATATCTCTATGTATAGACATATCTATCCACAACAGGTCATTCTGATGAAGGGGCCACAGAATTGCTCTCATTCTGACTAAGAGTATGGGCATGCCCAGTGGGACTGTCAGTACTTATAAAGTGACTCCAGGCCACACCTCCCTGTACTCCAGTCCGGGAGTTTGTGTGTTACACACACTGACATCTGTCCCTGTTTCTGCAGTATTGCACTTCACTCAAAATGTCTGCAGCATTCCCCAGCTATTTGCTGTACCTAATATGTGACTGAGGTTCATAATGTTACACCACACACAGACTGACAGTCTGTGAAAACACCAACATAATAATACCTCACATGCAAAAGACATGACTATTTCCAAATTAGAATCATCAACACCATCAACTATGCTAACATCCCTAGTCCACTGAGCCACACATGCTGCCAGACAGAGAGGAGTCAGCCATCACACAATCAACAGCATAAATATGTACATTGTTATTCTTACGTTATGTGTGACATACAATGTGTGATCGAGTTCTATGTTACAGCCCTGACATTGCCTTGTCGGCTGATATACCATTGCTGACTTACTGTTAAAGCAGTTATATGGGAACACTGTTGTGTTGGGGGTGGGGGAACAACAGCACATGATCTGCTGGGATAGACAGTAGTCCAATTATCATGTGACCCCACTGTTTAACATCTCCCTTTACTGGTGCAGTGAATATTCCAGCCATGAAGCCTAGTAATTATTAGGGAACACATAGTACTGGACTGGGTATCTGTAGTCCCATGTGGATGTTACTTCTGTCCACATAGACCACTATATTTCCTTGCACAAATGTAGCAGATCCACACATACAATACCATATTATAGTAATCCTTACAAGTAGTGTGTAGGTTAGATACTTACCTTGCGAATGCAGCAGTTGACATAACTGTAGTTCAGGGCTGACTCTGTGTGATGCAAGCAGTACACAGCCAATACATGGATAGGAACTGGATGTGTGAGTTGTCTGGCATCAACAATTTTACTATATGTATGTGAGTAGGAGTAAGGTGTCAGTCCCTAGTCCCCTAGGTTGTTAGTGAATGTGCTATATGTTGTCTCTTAGCCAAAGCCAGGGCATACACATCATCAGGGAGTTCCTCTTCTGATTCCTGTAACTGTGGCTGTGGTAACCTAGGCACTGGTGGGCGGCTGTGTATCCCTTATCTTTGCTGATCCTGCTGCAACTGTTTCCAAAGGATCATATTGTGTAGCATGGCACATACCGTCAACATATGTGCACATGTGGCTGGAGAGTACTGCACCGTTCCACCAGATATATCGAGGCACCAAAACTGTGACTTCAGAAGCCCAAACACATGCTCTATGATGTTCCTAGTTTGTGTGTGTGCCTCATTATGGCATTCTTTGGTGGATGGGTATGCATTTGTGATGGGTGTCATCATCCACAGTTCTAGTGTATAGCCAGCATCCCCCAGTAAATGGCCATGTGGGATGTCCCCCTAGCAAACATCCAGAACAGTTGTAATGCATGCCAGATATGGGAGTCATGATAACTGCCAGGGCTGTCAGCACACACATTCATGATAATCCCCTTGTCATTGCACATGACCTTGGAGTTGATGGAGTGGTACCCCTTGCAGTTGACATAGATTCTACCCTCCTTACAGGGTAGTGTCTTGATGCATACATGAATGCAACCTATGGCACCCAGTACCTCAGGGTAGTGTGCTACATGGTAGAAGGGTTGCATATTGCTGGCCATCACCTCAGGGGTGAGGGGAAAAGAAATGTGCTCACTGGCTTGTGGTAGCATGGTATCCAGGAACTGGTGGAGTACCCAGATGCCTGTGAGACCCCCATCATATCCCCAGTTTGTCTTTAGAAAGTCCCTGTAGCTAGAATCCTAAGGGTTACACATACCTTTGTTTCCACTGGGATTGGTTCCCCTCTGTTAGCTCTGGGTCTGACTTGAGGGTGGCAGAGCTCAGTGAGTTCTTGTAGTATGCCCTTGTCCACCCTGTAGTGCTGTACAATATTCAGCTCATGTAGCTCCTGGAAGGTTACTCTGGGCCTGAACACTCTTCTCCTTCTCTGTCTAGCCTTATTGTCAGCAGCAGCAGCTGCAGCATTGAGTTCAGCATCTGGCACATACAGATGTAGCAGACCTGCAGCAGTTCCTAGCATTCTCTCAGTTAAGATTCCCAAGTCTGTACTCCAATGGTGCAGAGTATGGATGAAAAACCAGATTGTAGGGTGTATGCATACTTTATAGTGCTCTGCTGTAGGTGCTGACTATGTGATTGGCTACCAATGGTGCATTCCACCTACCTAGTATATCATTAACATCATTCAATGGTCCTAGTTCAAGTTAAACAGGGGTCAAAACTAATTAATGTGTCATAGGCTTTTAGATACACTCAGCACTGTGTCACGCTGTGCAAACACATGCCCCGTAGTTAAACAAAGTTTAGTATTTAGTGTACACACGCCCCCAGACTTCCATGCTCAGCATAGCAGCATGCCACACAAACACATGGAAACAAATGCCCCTTAGTTAAACAAAGCTTAGAAGTTAGTGCACACCCCTCCCCTGAAATGACACACCCAGGACAGTGGCACACCACTCATAAATAAGCTTAGAAGTCATTGGACACACCCTCCCCTAATGCCAGCTACCTCCTCTGCAAACACCTACATGGTTCTCTGCCTACACGAAGAGGATATGCGGATATGATTACTCATTTATGGTATTCAGTAACTCCACCTCATTTGCATAGGGGTCCATGCTCACAGCTTGGAAACTACACACTTCCTAGCCCTACCAAGTTAGCAACATCAATGCACCATTGTAGATACTCCACTTAGATACTCCACTCAAGGTCCTGTAATACATTTCTGCTACATAACATTAATTTTGTTTATTCCAATTTTTATTTTTTATGAAGCACTGTGGCACACCACACAAACATGCCCAGATTATTAAAAAAAATAAAATTAATTTAACTTATTTCCTTTAATTTTTCAGACACACAGGAGGATAATTGTGCTCATATCTGTATATGGTGTGCCATTTCTATCTATATATCTACATTTTTCAGCCCCTTTTGCTTGTCTACACTGCTGTACATGGAATTTTTCCGTGTACACTATGGACACTGACATGGGGTCAGAGGAGCTGACTATCTGCTTGCTAGATTGCTTTACCTGACTCATTTACATGAGATTCACCTGCTTATTATGAGGTGATTTATTGGCCACAGAACTTCCTGTGTTGGTGTCTGTGTGTACACTGCTCAGCAGTGATTACTGAATCTAAAACCCGCTTACTTTCATGTAAGCAGTGCGGTGCGATGCCTGCATGGTAAAAATCACTGTGTTGGCTTTATTAAATTCCTCCCATAGATCTTTTATATCACATTCCAAAGAAAAAGGAAAAACAAAATCAAACAACAAACTGCTGCTGCCAGAGTTTCGTCCTTCAGCTGGTTATAGACTTACATCACATCTAATCACCTGACTCTGGCATAGTTCATTTGTGAGTTCTTATCTAACAGGAACTCCAGAGGAGCTGCATGCTTTCATTTGCTCTAGTAAGAGCAGAAGCTAACATGTCAAAGACAGATTGTAAACATAATACCCTAGAGGCTACTGTGCAAGACAACTAACTCACATTTATCAGTTTTTAGAAGTGTGTCTTTTAGTTGTCTGAAGGCACCTCATAGTTCATCAATGCTGCTCCAGTAGTAATATTTAGAGAGGCTGTGGCCATTTCTTTTCCTTTATAGAAACCTGATGTGGTGTATACACAGGCTAGCTTAGGACATTATACATCACCAAAGAAAACTAGTAGCATATTTGCTCTGATTTGTGCGGGCTTGACTGAACTGCCAAATTATGTACTGTTTTGTTGGCAGTAAAAGCTTTCACCTCAAACAGAATATTCTAACAATTATACCTTATGTATGACAGAAAACATATTTCTAACAGCCAATAGACATGCCATATAGGAAGCCCCATTTTGCTATAAACTAGTGGATAAGTGGGTATTCTGGAAAAAGGGATGGTGGCACTTCATTAGCTATCCTTTTCTGAGCTTTTTAAGGATGAATTTTTGTGACAGTGTATAAAATATCTCGTGGTTAAGAGGTAAACTTTATTAAAAGGAATGGAATTTCAACCTCAATAAATAAACAATAATTCATAGTGAAGGGGTATTCACTAACAATGAAGCCCCAACATTTGACAGAATAAAAACCTCACATAGAGGTAGATCTATATAGAAGAGGAAACTAATAAAACCAGATAAAAACAGGCTAGTTACTCTCAATCAACATTGCAAAGATAGCTCAGGACTACAATTACCAAAGGAACTCTTAGGAGGTATTCCTTATGACCTGCAAGGAAGGTAGCCCAAACTGGGCTGGTATCATGCCCTTCCTGGGTAGAATGTGAAATAACTAAGAGTGTGCAGGTATGTGGAGAAACAGCCTGTGAGAAAAAAATAGGTGTTCCCTATTCACTACCCACACTTTGTCTTTCTTTTGAAAAATAAGATTTTTTTCCAAGTTGGAAGCAATATAATTCCTAACAGCTGAAAGCTGTAAAACCCCATAACTGAAATGATGAAAGATAACATGCTTAAGAATACATTTGTGATGACCGTGCCCTGGGCCAGCAGTCAAGGAGCCTCAATCCTCACCACTAACACCAGGGAGGTCGTCTCCTAGAAGAGAGGAGAGGAAAGGATAACTAATACACACAGTAAAAGTAAAATTTCCCTTAAGTGCACACAGAGATCACAGTCAGTCTGGGGCTGGTTGCTCCCTTGCTCATCAGGTCCCCCATAAGACTCCCCACTGGCACAGCTATAGGGTCCAGGTCTCAGCCTAGCTGGGCAAGCTAAAACCTCCAGTACCCTCTCTGTCCAACCAGTGCTTCATGTCACTGCCCAAGTAGCTGACACAACTCACACACACTTTGAGATAAGTATTTATACAACTTCACAGACACTCCTGGGAAAGGCTGACACAGATTCTCCAGCTGTGCCCCTTTACCCAGACCATACAGTAGTAATCCCTGCCACCACCCAGCTAATAATATCAGCTACTAAAAGGCCCTTAAAAGGGTGTCCAATTATTACTGTGCAATATTATTATCCAATGGTAATGTGACTATTCAGTCTAGGCTTATTGGAAGGGCTTAGACAGTAAATTCTATAAATATATAATATACTCTAAAGCATAATTTATCTCTACATAAACAAGCCACAGGTAGAAGGTTTTAAAAATATTTAATAATAAATAATTAAAACACAAGACAAAACTACGACACCACAGAGATATCTAAGAGTTCAGAGATCACATAGACACTTAAAATAATACAGTAGAACAGGTCTGATTTCAAAGAAAAATACCTAATTAATCTTTACTAGCTTTAACTATTCCTAGAAAAAAATCACAGTGCTAAAAATTTACATGTGAGCTTAGGTAGAGTGCTGAGTTAGATATCCAAGATCAAAATGCTTCCTGTCTCTTGTGAGAAATAGTATTTAAACATTACTAACAAACCCGTCTCTAAGGCCCTCCCAAATTACATCATTTTTGACACTTAGTTTTTCCCAGTATTCATATTGCATCATCTTAACACCTGGTCTGAGTTCTCAGGCCACAAACTGCATTATTTAGCAATCTAACACCTGCTCAGAAACTTACAATGATACAAGACATTTTACATATACATTCTAGCAGAAACCAGAGCAATAAAACACCTTCCACATTTAAATTCTGGTCATAAACTTTAGCCTTAAAGCAATGGGCATGAAAACTTCATCCAGACATACTGGAGCTGAATTCTAACATGAAAGCTTCACAACATGCTTCACTGGGCCAGTAGAGTGCAATGTTGTCACATATTTTGCAGTTCCACATTTCACAGTATTCTTTTACACTCAAGAAAACATATGGACATATGCCATAACAGACTCCTTGTGAGACTCACACTCACCTTCCCACTCATCTCAAATTAAATCTAGAGGTCCCCTCACCCTATGCCCATACAGCAACTCAAAAGGTGAAAAACCTGTAGATTCCTGAGGAACCTCTCTGTACACAAACAGATGAGGCAAATATTTGTCCCACTCCTTCTTAAACTGATCTGCAAATGCCCATAGCATGGACTTGATTGTAGAGTTTAACCTCTCAACAAGACCATTAGTCTGGGGATGGTAGAGGGTGGTCTTCATGTGCTTCCCCCCACAGGACTTCCACAGACAAGCCAGCAGGTCTGACATAAAATTGGCACCTCTGTCAGACAGTATTTCCTTTGGGAAACCTACCGTCCTGAAAATCTCTAGCAAAGCATTTGCCACCTTCTCGGTCTCAATGGAGAACAAAGCCACTGCCTCAGGGTATTGTGTAGCATAATCTACAATCACTAGGATATACTTTTTCCCTGTGGAACTTGAGGTACTCAGAGGACCCTCTGAAATGGCTCCACAATCACAGGCAAAGGCATCAAAGAAGCTCTCACCTTGTCTCCTGCCTTGCCTACCTTTTGGCACTGCTCACAGGTCCTGCCATACCCTGTTACATCTCTGGAAATTCCAGGCCAATAGAAGTTTTGCATAACATGCCGCTTTGTATATTTTATGGCCAAATGACCTACAAAGGGATTATCATGGGCTATGGCTAGAAGTGCCAGATGGTAAGCTCTGAGCACTGCCAACTGCTGTACTCTCTCACCTTCTAGCCCTCCCTCAGGGGTCCACTCTCTATACAGTAACCCTTTGTTCCAGTATACAGATTCCCCCTTCCCTTCCCTTGAGAATCAGGTGCCTCCCTAACTACCTGCCTCAGGCCTTGCCATGTAGGGTCTGAGAGCTGAGCCTGTCTCAGCTCTCTCCTTGTAACCCTTCCCAGTTCCCCTTCCACAGGAAGTCTGGCATCCTATGACAGTGGTGCCTCACTGTCAGCCTGGGTACTACTAATCATCTCTACCTTTGCAGTTACCCTGTCCAAGGGAACATCAGTACCCACAAGCAGCTGTGGCGCACATTCAGTCTCACTGCTACAGCGTAGCTCACTCCCTGAAGTAACCACCTCAGCAGTCCTGGCTGCAGGTATGCAGTCTGTCTGGGTCTCTCCCAGGCTACCAGACACACATGCTTGTCACCTAGCCTCACTGCATGTAACTGCGTAAGAACATAGTATTGCCTCCTCCAAATCCTTCCTTCTCAGGACATCTGCAGGATGGTAGTTCCATACCTCGGTTGTCTCAAGACAACCCACTATTGGCATTTTGTCTTTCCCACTTACTGGCTCCCTCACCTTTGGTTCCCCACCTTGCCTCCATGGACATCTGTATGCCACATGGCCCCACTGGTTGCATTCAAAACATTTAACCCTAGCTCCTGAACATGTACCTGGACTAGTGGCTTTCCCTGCTACCAGCAGATTCTGTTGGGGCAGTCTGTGCTGCCCACCATGGGTTCCTTTAGTCCCATGAGCAGTACTTGGGTCCCTTTCCTGTGCAGGGCTGCCCTGCTTGCTAGGTATAGGTCTCCCTTCTTCCTCAACTCCTCTGAAGTAGCAGGCTGTCTATCAGCTAACCAGATTCTCATGTCCTCAGGCAAAGTTCTAAGGGCTTGTTCCCTTACCAAAAGGTCTGCCAGCCCTTCAAAAGTGATGACCTGACATCCACTCACCCAGCTATGAAAATAAGTGCTCAATTCAGCAACATATTCTCATACATTTTCATCTGCCTTGAGTCTATGCTCACGAAACTTTTTCCTATACATTTCAGGTGTTAGCTTAAAACATTCCAACAAGTGTCTTTTTACAGCAGTATAATCAAAACAGTCATGCATTTTTGCTAAAGAAGTTACAGGTTTACCATAGAGTAAGGGGGTCAGGAACTGCATTCAGAGCCCTTGGTCAACTTCATACTGTTTACATACCCGCTCAAACATATGAATGAAGCTATCAAAATTATCCCCCTCTTTAAACTGTGGAAGAAATTTACTGACCTTTTGTGCTTCTGGGGTCCAGTTACTCACTTCCCTATTACCTCCATGACTCTGGCAAAGAGTCAGCATTTCCCTCTCATGCCTCCTCTGCCATTCATTTTTCTCAGCTTATAGAGTCCTCATTTTCTCGGCTGCTTCTAGTTCCATACGCCTGGCCTCTGACTCTAGTCTCTTTAGCTCCAGCTGGATTTTTATGTCCATTGCAGAAAGGTTGAGCTGTCCATTCTCCAAGGATATTTTATCTCAACTGTCAATCTGATTGTCCTCCAGGCTGCTGTTTTCTGATGCAGCTGTAACCAAGGCTGCAATCAGGTCTGCTTTAGTCAGGTTTCTATGCACCAGTCCCCTAGCCTGGTACATCTCCACCAGCTGGCTCCTTGTCAGCTTTCCATACTCTTCTGCTGACATGCTGCCTGCTCACCCTAACACTAAGTTAACAAAAGAAATAAAACAATTGTGATTTGAATGCTGAGTATACACTGCGTGGCTGTTTTAGAGTACAAAAAACTTCTAGAGATCACTGTACATAAGCTGCAGGAATTTGTTCTACCCACACCGCTACAAGCCAATTAGTATGTGAAGTAGAGCCCACCACTGCCAAACACTTGTGATGACCATGCCCTGACATAGCAATCAAGGAGGCTCAATCCTCACCACTAACACCAGGGAGGTCATCTCCTAGAAGAGAGGAGAGGAAAGGATAACTAATACACACAGTAAAGTACAATTCCCCTTAAGTGCACACAGAGATCACAGTCAGTCTGGGGCTGGTTGCTCCCTTGCTCACCAGGTCCCCAGTAAGACTCCCCACTGGCACAGCTATAGGGTCCAGGTCTCAGCCTAGTTGGGTAAGCTAAAACCTCCAGTACCCTGTCTGTCCAGCCAGTGCCTTGTGTCCCTGCCCAAGTAGCTGACACAACTCACACACACTTTGAGATAAGTATTTATACAATTTCACAGACACTCCTGGGAAAGGCTGACACAGATTCTCCAGCTGTGCCCCTTTACCCATACCATACAGTAGTAATCCCTGCCACCACCCAGCTAATAATATCAGCTACTAAAAGGCCCTTAAAGGGGTGTCCAATTATTACTGTGCAATATTATTATCCAATGGTAATGTGACTCTTCAGTCTAGGCTTATTGGAAGGGATTAGAAAACAAACTATATAAATATATAATGTCCTCTAAAGCATAATTTATCTCTACATAAACCAGCCACAGGTAGAAGGTTTTAAAAATATTTAATAATAAATAATTAAAACACAAGACAAAACTACTACACCACAGAGATATCTAAGAGTTCAGAGATCACACAGAAACTTAAAATAATACAGTAGGACAGGTCTGATTTCAAAGAAAAATACCTAATTAATCTTTACTAACTTTAACTATTCCTACAAGAAATCACAGTGCTAGAAACTTACATGTGAGCTTAGGCAGATTGCTAAGTTAGATATTCCTGTCTCATTACTAACAAACATGTCTCTGAGGCCCTCCCAAATTACATCATTTTTGACACTTAGTTTTTCCCAGTATTCATATTGCATCATCTTAACACCTGGTCTGAGTTCTCAGGCCACAAACTGCATTATTTAGCAATCTAACCCCTGCTCAGAAACTTACAACGATACAAGGCATTTCACATATACATTCTAGCAGAAACCAGAGCAATAAAGCACCTTCCACATGTAAATTCTGGTCATAACTTTTAGCCTTAAAGCAATGGGCATGAAACCTTCATCTAGACGCACTGGAGCTGAATTCTAACATGAAAGGGTTACAACATGCTTCACTGGGCCAGTAGAGTGCAATGTTGTCACATATTTTGCAGTTCCACATTTCACAGTATTCTTTTACACTCAAGAAAACATGCCTGTATTTTACATTTATTTACAAATGCCAGAATTATATATCAAATTTTATTAGACTAGGCTGGCAGCCTTCGCCCATCTCTCCCCAGTTGTCACAACTTTATTCACAGATTAAAAAGGATTCTGTTATAGCAGCTAGGGATTTGTAGGACGAGTCTAAACAGAGGATAATACAAAAATTAAGAAACTGGATATGCTGGGTTATGGACATGAATAATAAGATACAAACAGTAAAAATGTTTATAGTCCCTTTAGTTTTATATACGGGTCAGACACAGTTGTATTAACTAGAGGAAAGGTTGTGGACATCAATTAAAAAAGAGTTGAATTGATGTATTTGGGAAGTGCTTGGGCAAGGTTCAAGTGCGGTAAGTTGATTTTCACCATAACACAAGGAGGTTTTGGGTTACAAAGTTTAAAAGGGCACATTGAATCTTCACAGCTAAGACTCAAATATATTGTTAAGGCAGAAGGTTATAAATCAAATTGGAAAATGATGAAGAAATAGGGGTAGGAAGTACTAGAGATAGAGAAAGACTAGAAGTTCGGATGCAGGCCCATAAGGGAATAGTAACAACCATAAAGAGTATTACATTCATAAAGTCGCAGAAAGTATTCTAAGAACTAAGCCTGTATGGCAATATAGAAAGGAGATTTTACCAATAGGGATGTCTGCTAGTAGGAAAATAGAAAACAAGCTAGAGAAGTTTGGTATTTGCTGAAGAAAATTGGAAAATGACTCAATGTACTGGGAGAAAGGAGCTCTGGAGGGAAAAGCCAGAGTAGGGTGAAGCTAAGCAGGAGTTTAGACTGTAGATTAAAGATTGCCTTCTCTACCAGGGACTGATAACAGTGTATAGGTAAAGAGAAATCGACAGGTAAGTACAAAGTGAAAGACCAGCTCACTTCTAGTACAGTTTTTAGTTGGGTCTAGAACATAAGATGCTGTTTAAAATAGATAATTAGTAGGGCAATTAAAATATTTCATGATAAGTATAAGACTCAATTAGAGGAGGTTAGAAAATACAGGAAAAGAAAATAGTCAATTTGCAAAGGAACAATTTAAGTGTTTGCATGCATATGTTTATACCCCAAAGCAGATTTCATGGTGTTTTTACATGGGTAGATAGCAATGGTTCAAGATAAGATGATGAAGAGAGAGGTACCCGGAAACATGTTTTTGGAGAATGTAATGAGTTGGCAATTTTTAAAAATTCCCTACAGGGTACTTTGACAGAAATGTTGAAGGAACTAATAGTTGTAACTCTAGAAATAATTTTTGAGCTGGGATGTAGGATCTGAATTGACTAGACACATTAAGTCCTTACTAAGTTTAAAGCTATTGGCAGTCAAAAAGCAGTAAGTAGAAAATGGAAATCAAAATCTTTACCAAAAGTAACATAAGTTTTGAATATTGTAAAAGAGATCAAAGAACAGGAGGTGGGTTCTTTAGAAAAGGGAATGAGCAGATTTCATAGAAATAAAGGAAATTTTGAGAACAATACCTACAGAATAATGCTTAGGAGGATGAGTGAGGTAATTTATGTACTGTTAATGTGAATGAAAAATGTTAAAAACGTGTGTGTATGCTGCACATTAATAATGGAAACAGTCATCATGGTTTGTCATCTTCTTTATTTATACATATGAAACATATGAGCTCATGCTACAGTTTAAAATGTGATGATTTAATGAAGATGTTAAAAAAAAAGAATGTATTACTTATTGCTCCTAATGAGGTCAAATGTGAGGTGTAGCTACAGCAACATGCTTTGCCAAAACTCTCAACATTTGAAGAAGCTTGTAACAGATTATTTTCACTTACAGTTTTATTGAGGGTTTTTGAGACTCAGCCATCAACATGTGTATGGAAAATATAAATTGAACCGCATTTGACTAAACTTTCACAACATGCATATTCATGTGGCATGTTAACTAGGTATTGCCACTTCACACACATACACACACACACACACACACACACACACACACACACACACACACGCACACACTCACACACGCACACACACACACACACACACACATATACATGCAAACATGCACACAAACACACAAAAAAGCTGAATATGCAACCTGACCTAAAAGAAAGTAAACAGGATAAGAAATGAGTTAGCTTCCTGTGACTCTGGGGACAAAAGAAAAGTGTTAACGCAGGATACTACAAAATATTGCAAGATACTAAAGACAACTTTAGCTTACCTATTTTCACATAAGAGTGAATGCTGATGGTCAACCACTCTGTAGACGATGCAGAGTACTATGACAGCAGTTTCTGTAGCACAGTCTAATGCAGAAAAAAATGGGTATTGAGTGAGCTCCTGCCCTCACCAAAGATGGCATCTTGATTTGGAGAAAAGAAAAACAGCCTTAGCTGGCTTTGCAGCTCATGCTTCTCAAGGGGGTTTAGTGTGCATCTGCAGTGAGGGTTATCTGTATTGTTCTCTGCCCTGCATTCTAACTGATGGCCTTCTAGTCTTTCTTCTGGGGTTATGCACCTTGAATAAGAAATTTGCAACCCCTAGTGTTTTTTAAGTGACATAAAAATTAGTGAACATCCCAAATTAATTGCCAAGAAGAATAATGAATTAGAGTTGGGCTCTTCCTAATGCTCAAAGTCTAAATAAGATGTGCAGCCTTGAAGCTCTCCTATGGAGGTGGTGGGGGTGGGGAACTGCACAGTCACTGAAATCATGCATGAGAGACTATCAGGCATCCTACAAATTCCAAACGTATTTACCCTGTCAGACAGGCAGTGGTGTGCTCATCTACATCCATGACAGTTTTTGTTAAAAACATCTCACGGTAGACTGTATAGGAGATGCAATAGGGGCCTTTGTATCTCTCGCACATGTGTAAAATTGACTACTGTGTAACCGTTACCTCCTGTGACCGTGAAAGACATATAGAATACTTAATGACTTAGAAAAAATACTAATCAAAAATAATACAGTCATTCTGGGTGAATTCAAATGGCCAGCAACTGAATAGAACATTTACATTTCCAAAAGTAAATATCCCCAGTGCTTGCTTGACTTTATTATTAACAACTGATGAAATATTTGACTGGAAAAACATTCTGGATATTGTTTTGACAAGATTACCAATGGCTGGTCTCATTCTCTATGATCACCCCTACAGCTGTCAAATCAGAATGTGATATAGTAGTATTGTCCATCAAACCACAGCATGATACATTCACATTTATGGATTTATCAAGTATTGAGCTCCCAAAATGAATGATGTTCTGACCAAAACTAACTGGAATCAAACTATAAACACAATATGTCAGGTACCGTCCATTAGACAAAATTCCGGAACTTCCCACAGAGCAGCACCTTAAAGCTTGTCCCCAGTAGGCATTAATAGCTTTATTGACCCCATTTAATATTTCATTTTTCTTTTTTTCTCATTTCTTTTCTTTCAGAGCTATGGTCACTTTATACCCTAACCCTAAAATAACAGGAGCTCTGCTACAAGGCACACCCAACCTCTGCAAAATTTGACACTGAGAATATTGTCATTGTGCAATGTAAGCAAGTTTAACATGAAAAACACTGGTGTGTATTAACTTAACTAATCAAATACTTAATCTACCCTGTGCCAGAATGGAGCTGTGACATTTTCAACCCAATAGATTAATCCTTGCACTCTAATGACCACTTACTAAGTTGGGCACTCTCCTTTCTCTTGACCAATAGATTACACTATGCATGCCAGTTACTTTATCTACCTAGCTTCTTGGTGTCTTCATTCTGTAAGTGAATGGAAACCTATTTTAGTTTGTGACTTTGTCCCCACAGTCTACCCCTAATTTCCCTCACCCCACCTTACTGGACCATTATGCTTCCCACATACACCTGTACACCTTCCCAAACAACTTCACTACTATCAAAGGAACACTCCTGTTACTATTCTCATCTTCCCTACGTCCCGCAAACATTTAAGATCCTTTCCTACTACCATTCTCCCTCCCATACTGCTTTGCACTGTACCCTCTTCTACCCATCCCAACTGTACCACTCATTCGTTTCTTAGCAAAACTTCCTCTTCCTTTCATCCCTGCAATCTTCTGTCATATACTACATTCAGATTAGCATTTATCTCTAATTAGTTCCTCTATAATATCTATCTGCCTTCTCCTTATCTCTCTATACTTCTTATACTTCCAAACACAATTGAATATCCTTCCCATAAAAATGCTTGACTCCTCACCATATAAATTCATCCTAATACATATTAATATTTCCCTCTGCCTACATATCAATCACTATACCTACCTATCAACCCTAGTAATCTCTATATCTACCTTTTAATCTTAATTATCATCTCACTTTACTTTATTCCTCCCATTAATCACTACTAACTGCATCCCTTCACACTCCTCCTACCATTAACTGCCACCCATCCATGCATCTTTCTGAATCCCAAATATGGCACTACTTCATCTTATATCACTAGCATTTCTCACTATACTCACACTCTCAACCAGCTATCACAAGTCTCTCTCCCACTGTAAGTAACCTACACTTACCACACAATACTTAAACCAGAATACCACAACACATTTCCTTAATATCTTCTACAGTCTACTAGACATTAATTATATCAACACCATGATATACAAACAAGCAGCACAAGCTCCAACCATTATCCAAAATCATCTATAAATTCAAGCCCAAATTTAAGTGGCTCTTTAATAGCTACATTGCTAACTGGACAATAATACTGGGAGAGAATATAGATCCCAATCCCAGAATAATTCATCTAACCCCAGATCCCACCAAATCAGCCCCCACACATCCCAAAATAGTAAAAGGCTATATCGCCAGCTATCTAGGACTTAAAATACAACACAGTAACCTAAGAAGTCTTTCTAACAAAGTCACAGAAGTTGATGTCTGTATAGCTTACTACTCCTCTGATTTCTTCATAACCACAGAAACCTGGTTAAATCCAATTACCAAAGATACAAAAATACTCCCACTAGGTTACAATATATTCACACTTGATAGAACTAACCAAAAAAAGCAGATGGAGTTGCTGTTTTCTAATGAAATCTTTTAGATCTTTCCACTTACCATGATACTATACCTACTTTCAACAATGCTGAACTTCTCATCTCACTCCTCAAACTGAATACTCACAAATCTCTAGCCATCATAATTTTATACATACCACCTTGCAACAACATTCTCATCCTGGAAGATTGTCTCCTGGATCTCAGCCAACATAGGACTAGAAACTATCCTGGTAGTAGATGTTAAAATAGACCAACAGAAGATAATACTAGAAAACCCAACAAATTCAGTTCAGCTATATGTCTTCTCTCAACTGATCAAGACTCCAACTAGAATTAACAATGCTGCATCTGAAGAACTCTTGACTTGATTTTAACATTCATCCCAAGCAATGTGGCCCCTTATCCGATAGCCTAAGCGACCACCAGCTATGCTGTATAATCAAACATCCCAAACAGCCTCACATGGTTCATCAGTATAACACAGTCAGAAACCTCAGTAACTTCAATAAAGAAACTTTTACTTCCAGCCTGGTCCAGATCAACTGCACTCCACTTAAAACTCTTCATCGGTGAAGCTATTGACACATTAAATGCACCATTTTTTAAATATCCTGTTATTGCAAGCACCATTAAGAATCAATCAGCCCTTGGTTAAATAAAAATACAAAGTAACTCATGCAAATTAGAGATAAATCCCGGGAGTCATGACTAAAAAACAAGTCTCAAATATCCCTGCAACAATATAGGCAGTTAAGGATGCATAACAAGCAATTCAGAAACAGGACAAAAAAGCTTATTATAACAGCACCCAAAATTAACGATAAATCAATCCAAAAAACTTCTCTAAATCAATAAATACATTGTTTAGTTCTGAAAAATCATCCCAACCCAACCCAGTCCAACCCAACCCTAACCAATAACTCCCAAAGCATTGTTTCATAGTTTCACTCACATTTTACAAATACCGTAATCTCCCTCCTACAAAACAAAACTACTACAAACCCAGCCATACCACTTCAATTATTGAAGCTGCAACGGACCTTTACATTTATTCCAGTGCCAACATCTATAATTAAAAAATGCCCATGTATCCTTAAGACAACAGGGCAGCATAGTGGTGCAGCGATTAGAGTTGTCACTGCACAGCAAGAGGTTCTGCAGTTCGATTCCCGGCTGGGGTGCCTTCTGTGCAGAGTCTGCATGTCATTCCTGTGTTCTAGTGGGTTTCATCTGGGTGCTCCGGTTTCTTCCCACATTCCCAAGACATGCTACAGGTGGATTGGACATTCTAAATTGACCCTAGGTGTGAAGTGTATGTGTGTGAGTGTGTGCCTTCTGTGTAAGGTTGAGTGCCAGGCTAGCAACTCAACACCGTAAAACTCTACTTCCACTCATTCTGTGGACCAATGATCCGCTGTGGTGGCCCCTAATGGGAGCAGCCAAAAGGAGAAGAAGAAGCATACTTAAGACAACAACCACTCCCCCGGCTAACTTCCATTGAAATACCTCAAACTCACTGCAGATGGCTTTGGAAATCCGGTCTCCATTCTAATAAACCAATCTATCCAAGACAAATATGTCCCCACCTATCAAAAAAAATCATATATAATATTATTCCATAAAGGTGGCTCATCAATTGATGTCACAACATATAGACCAAGCACCATTCTATCACCCTTACCCAAAGTCTTGTAAAGATGTACTCATTTTCAGCTTACTACAAATATTATTTCTCATAACCTCCTCTCTCCCTCACTCTATGGTTTCACAAATATGACTTCTCATAAACTCCTCTTTCCCTCACAGCATGGTGTTAGACCCAATCACAGTACAACTACTGGCCTTCTAAGGTTAACATATATAATAAATCACAAAACAAATTCAGGTCTTCTAACCTCAGCCCTGTTTCTGGATATATTCAAGGCATTTGATACAGTCAGTCATCAAATTCTCCTAAGTAAAATCTCTTCCTATGGGCTGTCGCCCTTCTCACTTAACTGGTTTCTCACTTACCTCACTAATAGTTTACAAGCAATGAAATGGCAAGATGATTTCTTCTCTTTCCTTCCTATATCCATCTGAGTCCCACAAGGCTCCATCTCATGCCTCTCAACTCTCCAGATTTTCACAGAATGTCCAGATTTTTGCCTCATATTTTGGTCTGTTTCACATAAGGTCTGTGGTTTTCTGGCAAACTATTGAGGATTGAAGTTACTAAATAATGAAAGGGATGTGAGTTTCGGACTTCATATCCTTCAAAAATGTGTGCTAATTCAAAACGCATTATTCTAGCAACTTTCTAAGTTCATAAGAGCAGTATTTGAAATTTGTCCTTATTTTTAGGCCTTTCCCTCCATTATATTTGGCTTTGTCCAGATTTCTGCTACTAAGAGTTTGAGAAGTATGCTCCATCCTAGGACCACTACTGTTTAACTTATTTATCAGTGACCTGTATCACAGCAGCCAAAGAGGCCATGGTAGTATATAATACACTGACAACTCCACTCTAATTTGTGCTACTAGGACACTACCCATGTTCCAACATTCTCCCAGAAATCCTTCTGCTCCACAGAAGCTTGCTTTGACAACCCTCAACTCCTGAATCCAAAAAAATAAATAAATGAAGCTACTACTGTTCACCCCAACTCTTTCTCTCCTCATCCCAAAAAATACCTATAATATACTGTCGTCCAACAAGACCAATACAGAACTGGGATCTCGCACCAGTCTACCAGTTGTGAATGTATCAAGCCATAAAGAAGACACACCAAAAGTTAGTCTGCTTCTATAGAGTAAAACACTATTTTACTGACTCTGCTAGCCTAAACATAGACACTGCATTTTCATATGGCTCTCCTATCCTAACCCCAACTCCTCTCTATCAGCCATATTAGAACTCTGCAATAAAGCAGCCAAATTTGCAACAAACCAGAAATATAGATTTCATGACTGACTCTCTCTAAAGCAACTAAACTGTCTCAAACATAATTCTCTGCTGTAATCACAATTAATTACAACCTTGAAACTATTGCACAGTGCAAAAAAATTCCCAACTTTTCACACCATCATTCAACCATACTCTACTACAAAACCTCTTTGCTCCACTGACAAATCATTAGTCTGCATAACTAAATCTAACAACAATGCAATATACTTCCTATATTCACACTGCATTACTAATAGCTGGGATACCATCCCACTCCACTTAAGAACAGTCGTTAACCTGAAAGACTTTAAAGGTCAGCATCTAATAGATAAATACCTCTGCACCTGCACCACCCCTGGTTAAACTGGTACTAATATAGCTATATCAGTTAATGACATAAGTCTCTGCTGCACAAAATTGAATGTACTATTATCACAGCTATACCCTCCTCTATCATCTCATCTCCTTTATCTTCCTTATGTCTTCTCCCCTCCTTCTTTCATTTGGGCTGCTGTAACTCTTTTTCTTAAAAAATGCCATTCATATACAATCCATGCATTTGTTATTTTTAATTGAGGCACATGTTTAAATGATGAAACTGATGTCAAGGATGTCTGAATAATGGAACTATTGCTCATGAAGGAAACTGAATGTGAATGATGAAATAATGCAAAGATGTCCATGATATGGAGCTTTTCTCACAGGGCCTCCACTGAAAAAGGGCACTGCTCAGTCAGACTTTCGCAATAAACAAATACCAATAAATAATTAAATAAATAAATAAATAAATAGTGGGAGATTAAAATACAGAATCCCTGCACATGACCTGAGTTTACTAACAAACTGTACTATAGGAAGAAAACTTTCTAAGTAATGTTTAAAAGCAGGTGGCCAATTCATTAACCATTTAAAATAGACTGCTATCAAGAGTCATGGTGTAATCATAAATAGGAATTTCACCTCTAACCAGCAAGCTTGGATGGTCTTAAGAAAGCCTTTATTGTAACCCCATATGATACTTAAGTGGATTATTAGCTGGTCCAGGGAAGTGCATTCTTCCACTATACTTTTCCCTTGTTGGATAGTTATAGATGTACTGTTTTTTATGCAACTTCTTGACCAAACACCAGGTTCATTTGGAGATGGTTTGTAGGTTCCTCAGTAAGAGGAGAGATGGCCTTGGCAATCTGGTTGCTCACATACAGTCTTCAAAAACTGTCATATTTAATGCTTCTTACTTTCTCCTGTGGGAATCTGTATATTGTTTTCTGGTCCACAAATCTCTTCTCCATTTTGAGACACTTGTTTCTGGAGTTTATTGATGAAAGGGCCAATATGCATACAAAGGTAAATAAACCTTAATGTATCCAGTAACTGTGGTAGCACACATTGCAAATTTATCAGTAGCTCCTTCACATTTAGAACAAACTTCCTCCAGCCTTAAAACAATGACAGCCCTTTGCACTTTGTTGAATACTTAAAAAAAACAGGAGTTCCAACAATGAGAAAACAGCCATCAAGTCTGTAAAAGGCATTTGACCGTATGTTTGCTAGAGAAAGTATGAACATATTAGCTTATGTTTTCTCTCATTATACTAGTACAAAAATAAGTAAGTAAATCATATGAGGGTAAGTCTTGTAAACAAAGTCTACTGCACTTTTATACTTTTAATTTGTTTTTTAGTCTTTGTAAACCAAGAAAGAGCACTAAATGTTGTTGCCTGTTTTGGGGTGTGGCTTGGGGTATTTATTCTGTTCAAATGGCATCTCAAAGTCACACAATATGTAGATGAGGATTGTGGAAATGAAAGTCATGTCAACATGTGATACTTCATATTTAGTTAATTTATCAAATAAAAATATTTTACTTAATAGGGAAGCTGGATACAATCTCAGTTACTGTAAAATGCCCTTCCCCACTAAAACCACACAAGTGAAAGTAAGACTTTTGTAATAGTTTAGTTCTGGCAGGAAAAGTGATAGCTAACACATACCGCAGGGTTAGGCTACCACAGCATACTTCAGAATTTTTATCATTTTTAAACATAATATATAACTGAATAAATTTAATTATGGCTACTTTCCAGTGACCCTAACTCATCTGAAATGGATTCATACTTGATCCCTAAATATACTCTAAGCTGATTATCTTGTATGTTTTTTTTTAGATTGAGTTTACATATGAGAAATTCCTGACAAGAAGAAACCTGTTGCAAAGAACCAGAATGCTGAATCCTTTCTGTAGATTTCTATGGCATATATAAATGCAGACCATTTGGCACAATTGTTAAGGTCTTTGCCTCTCATGCACAAGGTACAAGGTTTAATAATGGTCTGTAGCCAATATCTGTAAGGAGTTTGCATGTTCTCCCTGTGTTGCTGTTAGGTTCATCCCACCTCCCAAAAACATGCTGAATGTTTCCATCTCAAACTTACAAAAGAATGGAGTTGTAGGCTGCAGCACAGTCTCTAGATGGTGCCCTATATGGGGGAAGAGTTTTATAGACCAACTGCTTTGGGAATCTGCTGTGATGCAAAGTATCCTCAGGATAGGAGACCATGGATCACAGACTGCATGACAGTATAAAATATGGCTGTAGGTGATTCAGTCATGTTGACTAATGTTGCCAATGGGCATGGGTATTTTCAAGTGATAAGTGGGTTGATAACCCAGTCTACTCTGACCTATACCAAGGACACGTGCTAATGGTGTTTTGGGGGTATATATGCCCCTACTGGCCAGTGTGTGCCTGAAATAAAGTCCATCATCCCTTGTTCAATAAGCCACTGGCTGGCCAGTGTCCAGTTGCCCCGCTTGGCTTACCTGGGATAGCTCTGTTGAGTAAAAGATGGACATAAAACCAATCAACCTGCCAAACATGAACTAAAAATTGCTATACTCAGTGTAAGTTCACTGACAGGAATTAGCTTTGAAGTGGATGATATGATGGTCAGAGGAGGCTGAACATGCTGTGTATCCAGGAGTCCAGGTGGAAGGGCAGTGCAGCAAAGTCAGTTGGCTCAGGAACCAGAGTCTACTGCTCAGGAGGAGGAAAACAGAATAGAAGTGGTATGGGAACTGCGGTGATGGAAAGGCTTAGGAAGACCGTGGGGCATGTTATCAGAATCAGTGACAAACTCATGGAAATCAGACTCCAGCATAAAGATAGTGCACTATTCATAATTTCAGTCTATGTCCCACAGCAGGGTTGTGATAGTGAGGAAATTAGCGCATTCAGACATCCCCAGTGAAACAGTCAGCTCACAGCATAAACCACTGATTGCAAGAATCAACTGCAAGACATGGTCAGATAAGGCTCTTAGGTCAATTAAGACAAGGATGAAGACCTGGAAGCTGACTGGAGAGCGACCACAACAGTTCAAGTCATTACTCAGGGCACCTCAAAAAGGAGAGGAAATAGGTGAAGTTGAAGAAGAATGGCAACACCTTAAAACAGCATGTCTGAGGATTACAGATGAGATATGCAGCTGAGACAGTTATGGAAATAAGATGCATAAGGAAAGCTGGTGATGGAATGCACAAGTGTAGAAAGTCATCAGAAGAAAGAAGGAGTGCAGGAAAACATGGGAGATAGAAAAGATGGACCAGGCTAAGAAGGCTTACCGATTGGCCAACAAAGAGGCTAAGAGAGGAGTTGTAATAGCAAAGAATAAGCCATCACAGGCACTCTGCCAACCTTTGGAAACTGACTCAGTAGATGGTACAAAGAAACTATATCAAGTTGCAAGGCAAAGACAAAAAGATAAAAAACATAGTCAGACATAAAAAAAAAAAAGATAGAAAACTTTCATAAGGGAAGTAGCAACAACCTGCTCATCAGTCCACAAGACATCAAAGGTAGATGGAAGGAGTACATTCAGCAGCTTCTAAATGAAGAAAACCCCACAGAAGCTGTACTTCCACTGACACAGCTTACAATGAAAGAAGATGAGGAGCCCACAATAGAAAAGTAAGAACTGCACTAAGGAAAATGAAGCCAGGGTAAGTAGCAGGCTCAGATAAGGTTACAGCAGATATGATAAAGATGTTGGGTGAGATAGGGGAGAAATGGCTCCTGAGGGTACTCATAGCAGTATGAAGAGAAAGGTGTATCCCAGATGACTGGAGAGCAAGCATATTAGTGCCAGTATTCAGGGACAAAGGGGACATTCTCAACTGTGGGCAGTATAGATGTATTAAACTCCTATCACATTGCATGAAAGTTCTGGACAGGGTGATTGACAAATGAACATGCAGAGTAGTAGAAAGTAAGATGAGAGATGAGCAGTTTGGATTCAAACTAGGATGCAGCACAACTAACCCAATGATTACAGGAGACAGATAGTTGAGAACAAGCTAGATGTGATGAATTCCTAGACTTGGAGGAAGCATATGACTAATTTGGACAGTCTTGCTGTGGTTTGAGGTCACATAATTATTAGTAGAATTAGTGCAGGCTATGTACCAGGACCCAATGACTCAAGTAAGAACAATATTCGGTCTCACAGAGGGGTTCCCAGTGGGAGTGGGGGTGCATCAGGGTTCATCTCTGAGCCCACTGCTGCTCATACTGATGATGGACAACATTAGCAAACAGATTGGAGGTGACAGATCAATGAAATTGCTGTATACAGATGACATGATATTGCAGGCAGACTGAATAAGACGTTCAGCAAAGAATAAGGAAATGGAATGCAAAACTGAAAGCATATGGGATGAAAATGAGTACAGATAAGATAGTTGTAATGGGAGCAAATGGGGGAATCAGAAGAAGCTGAGACTTGAAACAGAAGGAAAAATAGTGGAACAGATTAACAGCTTCAAGTTTCTGGGATGGGTGGTTGAGGAGAAGGGAAGTCTGAATGAGGAGGTGACGGCTAGAATGAGAGGGGCTGCAGCCAATTGACACAGAATGGTAGGAGTTGAGTATGACAGAAAAATGCTAAAGAAGCTGAAAAGCTAGGTGTACGAAACAGTGGTGCAATGAGTAATGCTGTATGGACAGAAAGTTAGGCAGTAAAGGCAGAGCAGTTGAGGAAGCTAGAGGTGATGGTGATAAAGTGCCTGAGATGGGTTGTAGGATGCACACTGTGAGACAGAAGAAGAAATGAGGACATCAGAGCAGAAGCCAAAGTAGCTCCAATTGCAGAAAAGGTAAAAAAGAATAGATTATAGTGGTCTGGGCACATGTGCAGAAAAGCAGAAGATTTGGGACAGGCAGGGAGAAGGCAAGAGGAAATGAGGTCATCCAGCAAACAGTTGAATGGATTGAGTGACAGAAGACCTGTGACAGTCAGGTATGAATGTCAAAGAAGGTAGGAGAGTAGCACTGAATATTGAGAGATGGTGACCGTTGACATAATACCCTGACCCCAAGTGGGAAATGGGAAAAAGGGGGTTGATGATGATGATAATAAATGCACCTGACAGTGGAAAGGTGATACAACTAGAAAATATATATACTTATATATCGACACATGGAGAATGCACTTCTATAATACCAAATGATGTACACTGTACTGTTCATGAGAATACATTATTTTTCTCTTGTTGCTGTTCAATTAATACTAGATATATATGTTGTACATGTCACTGACAGCTTAGTACTGTTGAATCAACATGTGGTATGCTCACCTCACTGTGGGTCACCAGGGCAATCCCAAGCAATTATATCAAAGAGGCAGGACCCTGAAATCCATAAAAATCGTCCATAATAAGCAATCAAATCAGTCACATTAAAACTATGAATGTAATCAAGAGAAAGTACCAGACTGGCAATAACTGCATTCTGTTTTATTGGCATTAAGATTTAATTAGAGGATAACAACCATACTAAAATTCTTAGAAGTTGGAATAATAGTTTTTTATTATGATCATTTATTCATAAATTTTTAAATATTTATTTAATCAGACTTCAAGAAGGATCTTGATGTTTATGAAATCTACAGAAATGCCGTGTGCATTTTAAAAGGGCTTTCTCATTTTATAATACTTCTATAGCCATTTTTGCAGGAAAGTATACTTGTGGCATCATAATTAGCATATTAGCATTCATCCAAATTCAGCATGCAAATACATCTATTTTGAGTGTGTGTGTATATGTGTGTCTGTGTTCCCTGCAAAGCCAGAAAACATGATAGCTCTATCTTCAGAAATCTGTGCAAAAACATTGCAGAATCACTGTAAAAAATATTCATCTGTCCATCTAGCTATATACATTTGTCTCAGACTACTTCTAAATCTATTTCTGGCACTAAATTAAGAAACAACACAAATAAGATATGAAATGCAGTGTTGCCTTTTAAAATATGTCTCAAAAATACCCAGTTCTGATAGTGCTATAAATACTTGCTGCTTTAATGAGTTCTGCTTAAGGCAGCAATCTTTTATCCCAGGGCTATTAGTGACTAATTAACGTGAACCTGGTTTTGTGCCCATAGGAGATCTGGCCTTTTGGAATACATTTGCAGCAGTGCCCACCAGTGACTGCAATTCCTGGAGGGCAGATAATTGTAGGAGCTGGGGACCAACAGCTGACAGCCTATGAGGGCTGGTATCTACACAACATGTCAAGTTTTGCCTCCCTGAGTACAACCACATTGAGAAAAAGGACAGAAAAAGAACTAGCTTCTACTAAAAATGCATGTTTGTTTTCTCACTAGCTTTCTGATGTTTCAGATTTCTGTCAGATTGCTAGATATTATTTTTTTTCTTGAACTTTAAAGGATTGAAATGTGATTGTGGTGATATCTGCATGTGTTGAGTCAGTTTTGTCTACAAAATGACATCTTTATTTATGTCTTCCACTATAAAAATGATAGGAACTCTTAGCAGACTTTAGAAACAGCAATAATATTAAACAATATTCTGACGTATTCCATGTGCTTGTGATATTTTCAGACTTCTGTTTTTCTTTTAAAGATATGTTCATGTAAACAAGTTACGTTTTTCTAGTCTGGACTAACTAGATTCACTGATTTCATTCACTAGATCTGTTGAAAGCACTTGTATTGAAAGAAGACCATATTCAGCATGCAACTAAAATAAATTGTTTTCTGTTTCAGGTACAACCACCTACATCGCCAGAGCAGATCCTGCCTACTGCATGCCTTACTTAACTCGAAGGACCCTGCAAATCTGAAGAAAGAGACTTCATCCCACTTGTACTGATCTTGTGGTAGAGGAACACTTCCTGCCTCTTCATCTGTCACTCTCTCTCTTTCACACACACACACACACACACACACACACACACACACACACACACACACACACACACACACACACAATGCACATTTTATATCATTTTTTTTACTGAAAACTGTCTCAATTGAAAAGGACAGTTTTAGCTAAGCAGGTTTGTCAAAATGAGACTTCAAGAATTTTTATTAGATTACATATCTGATTGCCCCTTAAAGAATCATCCTACCTCCAGTTTTAATTATTATCTAGAAATGCTTGGTATTTTTTTCCTTGGACATATCTCAAGTTCCCAAATAAGGCACACTGGACTGAAAATAATTACAAAATGGGGTAGAATATTACATATTACGACTAATTGAATAAAGTATGCAAAGACAATACTGACTGCAAAAATAAATTAAATTATTTTAAAACTGGTTTCCCATATAAATCCACTTTCATTTATACTACCGTTTATTTTCTTGCAGCTGGGTTTCCCAACCTAAATGTCCCATCACTCCATCTATCATCTACATAGGTCAACTGAAAAATGCATGTTAAAAGTATGTTGCCAGATATTCTGCTTCACCTTTTGCTATAAATGTAGGTGATACCTATAACTGGATTTCCCTTTATTCTCATGATGCAACATCTCATGTAGTATATTTACAGATCAGAGGGTCTGAGCCTTATATTTGGGAGGGGGATTATGCAGAGACCTTATCCCTCCAAAACAGGAAATCTGTAGGGGTGTGCATGTTAATGTATTCTATTGTGTTATAACAGATGATAAAATTGTAGTAATTAGGAAACAGAGATATAAGCTGAATGATGGTTCTTCCAAGCATAGCCTTTCATAAATGTTGCTCTCTAGAATGTCTGTCTGATTTTCAGAACTAGTGCACAGTTAGACTATTTAAACTTTGTGCTAAGTGATATCCTGTGTGAATTAGTAAAGTACGATTGCTTCCAGGGAAGGATATACTAACCTACTAACAGTGCTCTCTGAATATAATACTGGCAGTGAGCAGCATTAAAGGAGGTGCAAAATTTCCTTTGAGAAATATGTAACAAATTGCTGTGGATCTTTTACTAATCAAGTTCAGAGAAAAGGAGGAACCCCCTTGCATTTCTACTGAGGTTAATGTCTATTATTGAGTGAAACAAAGCACTGTAGTGCCTTCAACCTGAGTACAAAAGCAGTAAAAAGTTTTATGGGTCTGTTACATGCACACTCGTGCTAGTAGTTCACAACACATTTTCTCGAAGAAGCAAGTGTTTGTACCCCAGCTAGCCTGACCTCCTGTTTCTATACAGCCCTCCCCCACATCCAGCCCTATAACACTATATAGACATAAAAGAACCTAACATTAAACCCCCTCCCTAAACCAAAATTCTTGATCACATATTAAACCTAAAACTCTCTTCCCTCTCCCTATCCCTAAAATTCCCATCCCGCTCACTAATCATGAAATTCCAGCTAAAATCCTCCAGCTGCTCCATCCCCACACCTGCTTTCCTGAGCTCATGTTTGAATTTAAGTGTGAGTTTCAGCCAACATAAGGAACAAACTCCTGTCACTGGCATTAAGACAGTGGTTTTCAAGCATTTGGGAACTGAGAGCTTATAAAAGAAGCATGTTTTCCCCGTAGAAGTGATCATGTTGGTTTTATGTGATTTGATGCTACTGGCCTGTGTATTTTTATACCTTATATTGAGAACACTTTATTGTCTTTCTAGTATTTTAACATGGACATTGTAATAGTTATCACCAATGAAAGCAATGAAATGCTTCTACTTAACCTGAACTACAAATGTTTATATAATTTAGTTATTTCTTCACATATTATTATTTTATATTTCACTTTATTATTTATTAAATCCAGCTTTTCCATCACTGTCATTGCAAGTTCACTTTGCAATGAAGTTCATTTGTTCTACTTCACTCCTCATCCTTGTTTTCATAACCAGCCGGTCCTTATTACTCCCCATCCTACTACTATATCAACAACTCTGTGCCCTCCCCACTCCCTCAACTCTTCCCCCTTTATTATAATTCTAGCTCTCCTTATCTCGCGGCTTCTGCCCTTCACCTTTATGTATGAGTCACTCCCCTCCCCCTCTGCCCTCATGCCCCTGCTCACCTTATAAATATACCCTTTAACCTGAGACACCATCTTTCTTCCTGTACTATCTACCTGGCTGCTGTGCATTCTGTTTGGGTGCTTGTCCTTAGTAAGTTCATTATTGTTCTTTATTTTCCACTGTATTATGTATGCCTGCTTATCTCTAAACGGATAACTGCTGCTGCTGTTAAATGTATGTGATGGAAATGTTTTTTGATTGACAAAACAGCTATCGCTGCTATCATTTATCTCCCACAAAGCGTTTGCTCGTGGGATTGTATCAAACGCTTGGCATAGGGTTATTTTTGTAACTATGTGGCCTTATACATGCTTCACAACTGTTTGAGTTTGGTTGCTGTGTATAGTACTTGTTATTGACTAACGCTCTTACTTTTAATTGCTTGTACATAAATAGCGCCGACCATGACTGTTTGCACATAATAAGCTGGCTACTGTTTAATGTCTTTTTCTCTTGCTTACCGCCCTACATCTCTAGATATTTCTTTAAATTTACTTGCTGTGTTTATTGCTAATTCCAGTTTATATGCGGACTCTACTGATCCTATTAAATACATTGTACTGAACCTGTGGGACTGCTATCAAAGAACCGGCTACTGTTGCCGCTCTTTACCACATATTATTTTACTGATATCACATACTTTGCTAGTTAAAAATCTAAAAGACTGCTCTAAGGAATTAGCTAGGATATCCCTACTGACCTAACACAGTTAGTGTTGTGCACGTGGAATGCTCTAAGCATTCTAGTTCCCTGATCCAGCTAATTGCACACTTTACTAGGGAGAAACTAGCAGAATAACTGATATTGCTTTCTCTGTATACATATATTACTAGATACCATCTTCGTTTAAAGATGCTCGTCGAAGGAATCATTTCGTAGGAACCGTAATTAAATAAGGGTTCTATAAACCTACTATGTATTGTTAGGACTCTCGCGCTTACTAAACAAAGTTAGCGCTGTGCACGTGGAACGCTATAAGTGTTCCAGCACCCCTGATTTTGTTACTTTTCCAATTTATTATACTATCATTGAACTTTTTATATTAAATTCAACATCTAACACATAATCTTCCTAGCCTGGATCACCCTCAGTATTTCGTCCTTTTCTATATATGTTTTGTATCTCTTCTGGTCGTATCAGAATACCTCTCACTAAATAAAACTGACCTCCTTCCTGGTTTATATATTGCTAAGGCTGGTCTTATTTGAACAGTAGAGGTGGCTTATCTATATCACAATCATAATTCCTCTGATTGCCGTCATAGCATCTTTTGTATTACTAAGCGCTACTTCAGATTATATAAACATAGTACAGTACCTTAGATATACCCTAAAATACCACTCTAGAACCTCTCCCAGGGAATTAAATATAACTTCTTCATGGGCTATTTCCATAGTGTCTGATAATACTATGCTCTCGCATATATAGATTCATCAATGCATGTGGGCTGCTGTATGACTTAACACTGCCTTACACTGCTAAAATACATTTTCAGATATAGACCACATTAGATAACACCCTAACTAACATCACTGTGTAGAGACAAGCCGCCTGATAAGTGTAGCTAAAACAACACTTTACAACTTTGCAAAATGTACGGATTTTAGTAGAGATTTTGGTACCATACAGTATTTGTGTTATTTATGTACTCTCTATATGTTTAAATCAAATGAAGTTCTTCTCTGTCGAAATGTTTTAGAACAATCTAAAGTATTTGAATGTTTTTTGTAACAAATTTATGTAATTGTGGCTGTATACCTGTTTTTCTTTTGACTACAGCTCCTAGTATTATCTACCTCACCACCTTCTCTCTTCCTACTTTTTATCAGCCTGGTGAACCTGTATTTTCAGAACCTAAATACCTGCAAAACCCCTCCTGGAAAGTCTTTGGAAAATAGTCTGGACTCTGAAATTATCCACCTGCTCCCTGAGGGTCAGCCTTTTTTAAAGATAGTGAAAGTATGTACTGTTCTTAATACCAGAGGTTTTTACCAATACTTTTGATATAACAGCCTGCTACGCTAGGCAAGTTTCCCACTCAAGATAGCCAGCAGCCTATAACCCCTCCCAACTATATTTTTCTGTGCTTTTAACCAACAACCCTAGACAGCCTCTACTCACCTGTGTGTATTAAGTCTCCCAACTCCCCCTCACCTGTAGCCTGACCCCCCCTTTTACAAGGGATTTGTGGCAATCAACTTACTGGCCACTAGGTGGCGCCTTACCTCCACCGTTCTGTATCTCAACCACAAATATCTCTCTACTTGACCTACTATCCCTATTTTTTTTCGCTCTGTTTTTTTCTTCAGATTTATCCCTTCTTACATGTTTTTCTGTATCTCTCTACCCTCATACTTGAGTAAACTAACTAAACTCTACTTCTCTTACAACTTACTTCTGCTTCCTCTCACTTTCACACTTACCGGCGGTTTACTCCCATTATTCTGATTGTCTTCCTTGCTTGTCCACTCTCTTGTCTCTATCCGCACTGTTCGCCCTCCGGGCTCACTCCGCTCCCCTACCCTGCCCCCAATTCCCACCCGCCCCCAGTGCTCCTACATTTAAAGATCTCATGACCACACCCCTATCTTAACTACCCAATCAGATAAGTACCTATCATACAATCACTCAACCTCTTCTACTGAACATCACACCCACTAATTAGCTAACCCACCTCCTACCTTTTTACTTAACCTAAACAACTTCCCCTTTGTTGGATCTACAGCCTACCTTCTCCTCCTTTCGTACCTCCCCAACTTTAAAATGGGCACAACATCTATCCCCTCACAACTAAAACCACTTATCTGCTTATCCTTTCTTTCCTGCCTTGTTACTACTTACCTCTTAACTTTTTATGAATACCCACTTTGCTCTACTCCTCCTTTTTCATTTAAATACACCTCTACACCTATATCAACTCTCTCTCCTACCTTCTCCAATCTCACTACTCAACCCAATTACCTACTAGCCAAATATCACAGACTAGCACATTTCAAGTTAAGCAAACCAAAATCCAGGAAACTTATAGACACCTTTCAAAAACTTCTCCAGTCAAAGAACATTAAATTCCTCCACTTACTGTTGGACAGAGATATTAATCCTAACCCTGGGCCACATCATACCAATTCCAATACCTACAAGAATCAAGACAAAGCCACTTCTCTATCATCCACCAAACCTACCAACTCTATCTCTATTGCCCATCTCAATATACAAAGTATTTGTAACAAAACTACTCAAGTTCATGCCCTTCTAGAAACCCATCATTTTGATATCTTATGCTTAACTGAAACATGGCTAAAGCCTACCATCAAAGACAATGAAATCACCCCACCTGGGTATAACATCATTAGACTAGATCGTACTACAAAAAAGGGTGGAGGGGTAGCAATTCTCTATAAAGCACATATGCAAATTAGTATTATAGACCAGACTCTTAGCCCTGATAATCATGCTGAAATTATCAGCTCTAAACTTCAAATCAACAGTACTAAAGCCTTAAATATCATATGTGTTTACCTTCCCCCAGGGAATAACATTAACACACTCAAATGCACCCTTAGCTCACTCTCCAACTACCTCCCTCAAGAAACACTAGTCCTAGGTGATTTCAACATTGACTGGTTTTCCTGTAATAGTACAAACCCCACCTCCCATATAAACCTCTATGGCTTCACACAACTTATAAACAGTCCTACCAGAACTAATAAAACCAACAATAATGAAACCATCTTAGACTGGATTCTTACAAATACTCCTCAACAAACCTACCAATCAGGTACTCTCCCTGATGATCTCAGTGACCACTCACTTACTTATGTCATTAGGCATAAAACCAACCTAATTTTACCTACCAAATACAGAACACTACATTCAAAAAAGCATTTTAACTCTGAAGAATTTCTAAATGAATTACTACAATGTAACTGGTGTCCATGAAAATATCTCCCTCTTAATGAAGCAGTAGAATATTTTAATTCAACATTCTTATCTATCCTGGATCATTATGCCCCAAGTCGCACTATTAGAACCAAAGCTAAAACGGCACCCTGGCTGACCAACAATACTAGGAAAAAAATCATCCTCAGAAACAAATCTTGGGCTAAATGGCATACCACTAAGAATCTAACTGACCACCAAAAACTTCAAAGAACTTAGAAACAGTACAAAAAAAGCCATCCTAATAGACAAAAAGAACTATTACCTTCAATTACAACAGATCTCCAAAAAAGAACCCAGAAAATTCTGGACCAGTATTAATAACCTTTTATCCCCAGGCCAGTCTATCACACCTAACCCCCAGGACTGTAACCCAGAGAATCCCACACAAACAGCTAACGACTTTAATTCATTCTTCACTAATACTATCCAAACTCTAGCTAGTCACCTATCTCCTGACACCTCTAAGCTACTCTTACCTACTCTAAATCTACCTCCTTCCTTTCACTTACAACCTGTATCTACCTCCTATATCTTATCACTGCTCCAAAAACTAAAACCTACTACTCCTTCTGCAGACAAACTTCCTGCAGAATTCTTGCAAATAGGAGCCAAACCTATTGCCTATCCCATTTCTATTCTGATAAATAGATCCTTAAAGGAAGGTATTTCCCCTCTATTTGGAAGATATCGCACATCATCCCACTTCACAAAGGAGGTAAGTCTAATGACTTCTCTAACTTTCGTCCTATAGCACTCCTATCACCCATAGCTAAAATCATGGAAAAATGTATCCATAAGCAACTTCTTAACCACCTTCTGCATAACAACCTACTTGCGAACTGTCAGCATGGATTTAGACCTTCCCACAGTACTACCACAGCTCTACTCTCCTTTACCAACTCCATCAACTATAACCATAACAATAATAACCTATCATCCTCTATCTTCATTGACTTATCTAAAGCTTTCGACATGGTAAACCATAAACTTCTTTTGCACATACTAAAATCTCTCTCACTTGATCCTCCTTCCTTAACTTGGTTTACACCTTACCTAGAAAACCACCAACAGGCAGTTCTCTGGAAAAATGCACTGTCCAATCTCCTCCCTATCTCTCTAGGTCTACCTCAAGGCTCTATCTTAGGCCCCCTTCTATTTTCCATCTTTATTAATGACCTCCAATTAGCTATCCCATATACTACCTGCATACAATATGCAGACGATTCTACTATTATCTGCACCGCTAATTCACAAACTGAACTACAGTCAATCACTCAAAAAACTTTTACAAGTGTTGAACAATGGTTCTTTGATCGTTGCCTACTCCTTAATCCCAAGAAAACTAAATTGCTATTGTTCTCACCTTCCTGCATATCTACCCCACTAAACTTCACTCGTTCTTCCACTGATAGCACTCTCATCTCTCCAGATTCAACTACTAAACTATAAGGTATAACTATTGACAATAATCTCAGCTTCGAGACTCACATCAATAACACAATAAAATCAGTTAATAGAAAAATCGTATCCCTTTATAGGATCAAACCCTTCCTTTCACCCGAAGCAAGGACCACCTTAGCCAGATCGCACCTTATCTCTACACTTCTATATGCCGCCCCCATATACACAAATTTTTCCAAAATCAACCTCAAGAAACTAGAAACATCTTACCATAATATTGCTCGATTTGCAACAGGATCCCCATTTAAAACTCAACACTGCCTGAACCTAAGAAAACTAGGTTGGCTTGAACTCGAGAACCAACTCATACTTTAACAGCTCTTAATAGGTCACAAGATCCTATACCAACCAACTCAAATACCTATACTCTCTAGCCTCATTTCACCATACAATAACCTGAAACATCTATGTTCCTCCAACAAACTACTGATTAATATAACCAAACCCAATAACACTGGAGGTGATTGTCTTTTTTCCAACTCAGTTGGCAAAATGTGGAACAAACTACCCTCTGAAATCCTATCTTTGTCCTCTCTTCCACTTTTCAAAAGACAGCTAAAAATTCATCTCAATAAACACTGGCTTTGCTCCTGCACCAACCCAGATGAACTCTTTTTTTACCTCCCTATCCTTTCTTCTTCCAAAATTCCTACAATATCTACTCCCTACAGCCTTGATAGCTCTCCCTTTATGACATTTATACAGTCTTATGTAATTCTCTTTGACAAAAAAAAAAAAAAAAAATTACATTTTTTTCTTTTTTTAAGACATTTATTTATTACACTTTGTATTTGCCATGACTATTTTATGTGTTACGTGTATTAACTTGCCTTGATTTAAAGCCTTAGTATTTGCATTGTTTATCTTTGTCTAATGTGTTTAATTTCTGGAGCTTTTCTCCCCGGGCCTCTACTGAAAATGGACATATATCCAGCTAGACTAGCCCAGTCAACAAATATAAAATAAAATAAAAATAAAATAAATAAATAAATGTTTCTGTAGCTATATCTGTTGTATTAAGATTTATGTTGATTTTACTTAGTTGGCATTTTTCTTTCTGTTTCTTAAATCCTGGTCTTCCCAAAACAAACACATTAATGTGTGAACTCACATGAGAATAAGGGGCTAAAATCATTAACAATGCAATAACTGCACAATGTGCCCTTGCTTTTTTGTATGTTTTGTAATAGTTTGTATATTCTTAATTATACCTGCTGTTTTCATGAATGTTACTTCCCTAGTAAACAAGGCCAATTAAATTATACATAATTTTTGTATCTAGGCAGAAATAAAATATTTGCACACCTTTTATATCTTGTACTACAGTAGGGAGTCAATTATCTGAACTAATTGGGACCTAGGGTGATTTGGATAATCAAACAAATAACTGAACTGGATAAAAAACTTCGAAAATCTTGTTTTTTTTTTTTCTGCATGCAGGAATACACTTTTTAACCATTCAGCGATTCCAGTGGACAATAAAAAATATTTTTCACACATGAGCTGGCTACAAGCACAAAAAACATGCTCAAGCAAATATGTATAATGTTTACATATTCAGACTTTATGATTTTTCCTACCTGAAAACTTTGGAAAGCTGGTTCAGATAACTGACATTTCAGATAATTAATGTTCAGATAATCAACTCTCTACTGTATAGATAATATGTTATGCATAGATAGCTCAAAGGTACCTGTAATTCTAAAGAATTCATTCTGTCAGAACAAAGAAAGGGATGGAAAATTCAGTTTATTAAAGGAGTATGCTGTATCACAATATGGATCTTTTTAATAAATAAAAATTATTGAAAAAAAAGAATATGGATCTTTTTAGCTTTTTTGCACAACTTGCAGAAGATACGTGTTCCATATTCTCCAGGTGCACTTAGGTCTTACATGTATGTGTATGTGAATGTATATGGGTTGTAGAGGACTGCACTCATTGTAACATGGGGGTAGTAATTGCCTCATGAATGGTTATTGAAGAGAAGACTTCTGGCCACTGACAGGAAGGATGGAGGAGACATCTACTCAGCCCACTGGTGGGCACCATTAGTGGGTTTAATGAACTGCAGCCATGCAGACTGAGAATGATGCTTTAGCTGTGTCTTTGCTGGCAGGCAGTATTTTTATATTGTTTTCTCTGCCAGAACATGTGACATCATGTCCAGCATGCAGGACTGCCTAACATCAATGGAACTAATAGGTTCATATGTGTGTACTAGGCTAATGGCCCTGGGGCCTTTACAAGCCTAGCAATAGGATTACCCTGGCATAGTGCCACCCGACCTTAGTTCCCAGTGCCTCTGTCGAGTAGAACCACTAGAGTTATCCCTGGGATGAATTTTCTGTTTCCCATCCACTCATCAAGATTTCTCTTAAAGAAAGTCAGCGAGGTGCTCTGCTTGACATATATGGGAAGTCTGTTCCATAGCATGAGCAATCTCTGGGTTATGAACCTGTCCCTCCAGCACATTCTGTTGATTGTGGTAATGAGGTTGAGGTCTCTGGAGCGTGTGGTGCAAAGGGATTGGGATTTCTTTAGATGTAGCATTTCTAACAGAGCTGGGTCAGACATGGCTTTGTAAGTCAAGCAGAGATCACCTCTAAGTAGGCGATATGAGACAAAGAATAGTTGGAGTTTTTTGAGTCTGTCCATATAAGACAAGTGTTTAAGGCCTAGGATTCTCTTTGTGAGGTACTTTTGTGGACTCTCCAGTTGTTGCAGGTGTCTAGTAAGGTACATGCCAAATGGAGCATTGTACTCGATGACTGGCCTAATGAGTGAAGAGTACAGGGAGACAATGACCTCTTTCTTCCTGGATGCAAAACCCTTAGTAATGAGATGTGCCACATAGAAGGACTTTCAGACCACAGTGGCAATATGGTGATCAAAAGAGAGGTTGCTGTCAACCTGTGTTCTCAGATCTCTTATAATGACTTCTGTGTTCAGTGGACTACCATCATTGTGGTAATTCATGGGAACCGAGTTTATCCCAAAGGGGATGACGACACATTTTTTTGGCATTGAGCTTAAGGCCATGGTTCTGACACCAGTCGCTGGTCTCAGTGAGGCCAGTCTGTAGGATGTCAACATCACTTGGGGAGTTAATAATAGCTCCCAACTTGCAATTGCCTGTGAACTTTGTCAGCCAGAATCCCTTCATGTTGGCTTGGATTTCAGAGAAGTAGATACGAAACAGGAGAGGACCCAAGACCAAACCCTGTGGGACTGCACTCTTGACTAGTTGGCAGTCTGACTTGGAGTCAGATACTTTCACACTGTGGGTTCTATCTGTGAGCCAGTTTGCAACCCACCTAGTGATATAGGGGTTGATGCCAAGCTTAGTGAGTTTTTCTGATTCCTGAGTGGGGAATGGTATCAAAAGCCTTGGCCAGATCAAGGTAGGATGTATGAACCACCTTGCCTTCATCCACAGCTCTGGTGACTGACTCAAAGAAGTTGACCAAGTTCAGCAGGCACGAGCTACCCTTCACAAATCCAAACTGCATGGGATCCAGAGTTTGGAGATTCCCTATATCCTTGTTTATTAGGTCCATGATGATGCATTCCATAGCTTTGCATATCAGACTTGTCAGGCTAATTGGGCAATAGTTCCCAGGGTCTGTAGTCACTCCTCCTTTGTGGAGAGGGATGACTGTAGCAGTGCACCATTCAGTAGGGACAAAGCCTGAGGTGACACTGTGACTGAACAGGACACACAGGTGAGGTGCCTGTTCACGCTATAGTTCACGTAGAACACAACCAGGGATATTGTCAGGTCCCATAGAAGCTGTATTCTTGGCCTTGGACAGTGCTGTTTTAACCTGTGCAGCAGTAATACTGGGTGCCTGGCAATCTACTGGTATTGTGATTGGTCCTTTGGGGGGAGAGAGGGGTAAATTTGGCACTGAATCTGTCGGCCAGTATACTGGCAATATCTGTTGGCTCGGTATAGGAGGTACCATTGTGCAGGAGCTCAGAGCAAATCTGGGTATCGCTGTGGAGATTCTTTACATAACTATAGAAGGCCTTGGGGTTGTCTTTACTATCTGCTGCAACTCTGTTTTCCTAGTTAGCCTTACAGGATTTGACGAGGGATCCAAAACAGGGTTTGATGAGGCTGATAAGGGAGTTTTTCCAGTCTTGGGACTTCACCTTATTCCGCATCAGTTTCCTCCTTCTGTTGCAGAGTTTGTTTATGGCAGAGGACCACTAGACTGGCTTTCTTTTTTTGGAGGAGAGCATCTTGGTTTTATTGGGTATGGCGAGATCCATGCATTTGTTTACGTGTTCATACAGTGCATTGGTGTATGATTCTGCAGTCACGCAATTATTCTCCATTTGCATGGGTGCCATGAAGTTATCCACCTCTGTTTTTAGGAGCCCAAAGTTAGCTTTGGAGAATTTTTTCATGGTGGTTACCTTTGCGGGGGGTGAGGGGTGGGAGGGATGTGGATTTCCAAGGTGATTAGTTTGTGGTCGGAGCTAACCAGGGTGGAGCTGACTAGTGGTGTAGAGGAACAGTCACCCATGTTAGTAATGACTGGGTCAAGGATGTTGCTACCTCTAGTGGGGGTATGAACGAGCTGGTCCAGGGCATTGCAATTAATGAACTCCAGGAAATGTTGGGCAAGTGTATTGGTACATGAGTAGTCTACCTAGTTAATGGAGGGGTAGTTGAAGTCGCCTAGTAAGAGAGTGTTAGGTTGGACCCTAATATTGTCCAGGGTGCTTAGGAATGTGGAGTGCGATTCATGGGACATGGTTGGGTACCTATAGCAGGCTACAGCCTGAATCGCTGTCTTATCCAATGTTAGCTGCACCTGAAGTATCTCCGATGTGTTATGCTGGGCTACCAGTCTGAAGGTGTGCGCATCCTTTATGAATATGGAAACACCACCTCCTTTGGAGCTTTGGTCCAAGTTCTGGGGCCAAAAGGTGTAGAATGAGTTATATCCTGGTAGTGCAGGGGTGCTTTCTGCTGCCTTGAACCAGTTATCTGATGCAGCACAAATGCAGATGTTCTCCATTTTAAGGAGTGCTTCAAGTGAGTGTATTTTGAGATTTAGACTTCTAGCATTGAGCAGCATGACCCTCAGATTGCATTTGTTTGTAGCTGTAATGGTGGTAATTTGTCTTTGGAACCCAGCCTAAAAAAGGCACTATAGGGGCCGCAAGAGCCTTGGCTAGTATCCGGAAGCCCTGACAAATGCAGGCTGTCTCTGGAAAGCATTGAGGTCTGTCAATCATGTCATCCCAGGCAGACAGATACCAAATCCCCTTAAATTGACACCAGAAACTTAGCCAATTGTTAAAATCAATAATTTTCTGCTTGTACAGTGGTATCATTCTGGGTGATGGTAGGATGCTGCTCAGGGCTAGGGTCATACCCGCCTGGGCTACATAATCCGAGAGCTCCTCCATGTCTCTTTTCATGTAGTCCAGGGAGGTACATCTCAGGTCATTCACACCCACATGTACAATGTCAGAGTCATATTTGTATCTGTTGTTGAGGGACTTGAGTGCGTGCATTATGAGGTGGATCCTGACACCTAACAGGCAGCTGACTTACTTTCTCCTTATTCAACCTAGTGGGTGGAACATCAGTGTGCCTCACTATTGAGTCACCTTTGACTAGTGTGTTGGGCATGCTGTTTTGCCTTAGGGGCTTTGGTTGAGTGGCACACTGTTTAGGAGAGTTATGTGTCTCGTGATTAGTGTTGTGCTGTGGTGGTCAAGTGCGTTTCTGCCTTGGAGGTCTCTGCTGCTTGGGTAGATTTTTACTGAGAGCCTCCGTGAAGGTGGGTGTGTGATTTGTGTTTTTATGTGAAGGCAGTGTTGGTGTGTGTTCTGGAGGGCTATGTGTTCCTTGTGGTGTGGTTCAAGTGTTGACCTTCTCCTCTTGACCAGCTATTCCGATCTTGTCTGGAGAGTGTGTGGCTTCCAATTTGGATATATAAGTGCATCTCTCGCAAGTCTGAGTGTTGAAAGGTAAGAGAAGATGGTTATCAGTGTACATGAGGCAGTTACTACATTGCCTCAGGATGCCCAATTTCACCAGGTTAATAGGAGAAAGCACAGGGAACTGACCTTTAGACATGCCTGGAGGAGTGGACATTGATAATAAGTACTGGATCTGTTTTCTTGTAGAAAATTTAGTGCTGGTAGTACTTTTATGTCTGGTAAAGTGCTAGACTAATAAGCTAGTATAAGTGCAGGAGAGGAGAAAACTAGTAGATCTAAGGGAAAAATTGAAGAGCAGACTCTGGCACCACTCAGAAGCTTACAAACAGTCCTGATACAGCAAGTCTGTATCTGGACTAGACTAGTTACAGGAAAGGCAGGAAACAAGTGAAAACATGGGCTTTTAAACCTGAAAGTTGAGAGAGATGGAAAAACTGTCCAAACGGCCAGTAAACTACAATTTCTGGGCCAGAAACCACTCCTCTTGTGGTAACTAGACTACCTAGTGCTTACCACTCCCACTGATAAGCTAGGAGGCTTCCCTCCAACACAGAAAGGCTTGAGGGGCTCAGAAGCTTACAAACAGTCTTGGATACAGCAAATCTGTATCTGGACTAAACTAGTTATGGGAACGGGGGAAACAAGTGCAAACACAGGCTTTTAAACCAGAAAGTTGAAAGAGATGGAAGAAACTCCCAAAATGCCAATAAACTACAATTTCTGGGCCAGAAACCAGTCCTCCTGTGGTAGATAGGCTACCTAGTGCTTACCACTCCCACTGATAAGCTGGAAGGCTTCCCTCCAACACAGAAAGGATTGGGGAGTTCAAAACCTTACAAACAGTCCTGGATACAGCAAATCTGTATCTGGACTAGACTAGTTACAGGAAAGGGGGGAAACAAGTGCAAATGTGGGCTTTTAAATTAGAAAGTTGAGAGAGATGGAAAAACTGCCCAAATGGCCAATAAATACAATTTCTGGGCCAGAAACCACTTCTTATGGAGTACATAGGCTACCTAGTGCTTACCATGCCCACTGATAAGCTAGAAGGCTTCCCTCCAACACAGAAAGGCTTGGGGGGGCTCAGGAGCTTACAAAACATCCTGGATACAGCAAATCTGTTTCTGGACTAGACTAATATAGAGACAACTTTGCAGGCCTGGGACCTATTCACACTTTTTATTCTGCTGCATGCCAAATACACTGGCCTTGCATAAACTGTGTGTTGCAGCTTGCCCAGATTTGGAAAAGTTGTAATCCTGGTTTGGAATGATGAAGATGCATCACTAGCTGAAGTGAACACACAACAAGGAGATGAAAACCTATCATGTTATTACTTCTACATGTGATATATCCCTTCAGCAGATGGCTGTTGTTCTTCCTTTCACCCTGAGCAAGGTAGAGGACTGGTAAAAGTATACAGCTACCATTTTTCTAGAGAACCATGAACACCCAGACTGCATGCTAACTGCTGAACCGGCACTGTGAATGCTGTACATGTTGTAATTTATAGTGGTTACTGATCACCAAGTCTGCTGCATCAAAACATAAGCATCATGCTTGACATATCCTGATAAGGAAAACAACTATATGCTGCTTCAGTATATTACATCTATCGCATGTTGCAGTGCATGGCATTATTATAGTAAGCAGCATTTGATGCCTTTCACACTGGCTCCTATATCTGGTCTGGATTATATCATGGTGACTGAGGTGTTTTGGTATGTTGCTCATTTGTGCAACATCACTGATGTGGGGTGCCTGGCACATATTTTATGCCATCATCATTTTTCCTACATTGTGTAGTTTATTGGCCCTTGCACTTCTTGCAGCTTTGCAATGCCATGTACCCCTTGTCACTATACCTTTCCATGCTTGGTGGTCTGCCTCCCATATTCATTTGCTTGTTTGTGGATTGTGGAAGCTGCTTAGCTGGTTGCTCTGCCCTTTTACCATGCCATTGTTGTGTTCATATTGCATCTACCTTTTCTGCTTGTAGTACCTTCCTCTTCCTCAGCTAACATATTTGTTTGTTACTGGTTGTTGTCATTAGTATTAATGTATATCTTTCAATGCATCTCCCCAAATATCTGCTATACTACTGCTATTTTATATTCCAGTGTGTGTGTGTGTGTGTGTGTGTGTGTGTGTGCATATGTGTGATTTGGTATTCATGTGTGGCAAGAATTATATATACAGTATATGCAATTATTCTATGTGGTGAAGGTCTCATGCTGTGGGTAACTCAGCAAGGAGGGCAGTCTATATGTGCACTTTATGTTGCACTATCTTGAAGCCTGTGCCTCCCCACTTGCTTTCTATTGCTTGTATGTGAGACTGGGTTGCTGTACAGCTGGCTTTAATGCTATCACTTGCATATACTTCTCAAACTCTTAGCTCAAGAAATCTGGACAAAGCCAAAAATAGTGGAGAACAAAGGCCCAAAAATATGGAAAGATTTTAACTACTGCTCTTATAAACTTACAAAGTTGCTGCAATAACAGGTTTTGCATCAGCATGCATTTTCTGAAGTAGTGTATATGAAGTATGAAGCTCAAATGCACGTCATTATTTAGTAACTTCTATCTTTGGTGGTTTGCCAGAGAACCACAAATTTTATGAGAACATACCAAAAATAAGAGGCAGAAATCTGAACAAGCTGCTAAAATCTGGACCACTGACATGTATGCTTTTGTATCTGTACTGGGGCTGGATTTGTAGCTTTTTATCTTTGTTGATAGATACTGCTTCAGTGGTGCAGTGGTGTAGCGGTTAGCATTGTTGTCTCTTAGCAAGAAGTTTTCTGGTTTGATTCTTGGGTGAGGTGCCTTCTGTGCAGATTCTGCATGTCTTCCCTGCATTCACATGGGTTTTCTCTCGGTGCTCTGGTTTCCTTCCACATTCCAAAGACATGCCTCTGGAGTATTTTTCCCTGGGCCTACACTGAAAAAGGGCTCTGTCTCACTCAGGTTTTCCCGGTAAACAAATGTTAAAAAAATAACTTTTTTGTGTTTCTGGTTCTCAGCCCTACACTTCATACAGAAATGTCTGCAATAAATCCATCATCCTATACCTGATTGGCTGATACAAACCCACTTGAACTGATGCAGTTTCACAAACTGGTTAAATATAACTGGGAAGATTTCCATCGTTCATCAAGAAATGTATTAGAAAATGCTGCAAACAACATTTAATGTTTTCATTTGGTTTATTTGTACACAGATAGAAATATATTAATCAATGAGAACTTCTTATTCAATAATTTCTGGTTTTATTTCACAAAATCTGAAGCTCGGGGCACATTTAAAGGCTTTGTGTCTCTTTTAGAATTAATACCCATGTTTGCCATTGATGATCTGGTCAGCCTGACTATTTTTGTGACACTGCAGGAAAGTGTCCGTAAGTAATGAAAGGGCAAAGTTTGTTGGTACTTGTAATTTCTTGGACATCTTTTAAAATAAAGGAATGATTTAGATTTAGTATTGCTCAGATGCCAGTAATATATATATATATATATATATATATATATATATATATATATATATATATATATATTTTGTCTTGGTGCTGAGGGCATGTAAATGATTATGAATGAGTGCCGTACCACTGCATTAAGCTTTATCTCCAAGGGTGTAGCCATGATTTTTAGAATTATACAGCACTTCTCCAAACACTGTACATTGCATGTTTTTGGACAACTTGAAAGAATACCTTTTCACTACTTAAAGAAAAAGAAACTCTGAAAGTGAAAGACTTCATTGTAAAATAAACTTATGAACAGAATATAAAACATGCAGGCTTTTAAATTAAATTCTAGGACATATTGCACAAAGTTTAAAAAAATGTGTACTCTGCAGCAAACATGGTATATTTCTGGTTATGTCCACACTTAGCTCACTGAGCTACAGACTAGAAAACATCCCCAGATATGCTCAAAGGTACCACTTATTTATTAGTGTCATCCTCCAAAAAACCTAGTATGCAATGCTACCTAGTACTGCTCTGAAATCTATTTATGTACAGATGCATTAAAGATTCTGTTCTCATCTGCCAAAAAGACAACAATGGCAACTTTCGAAATAAGCTTGTGTTTTGGAATCCTCATATAAGTAAGCTTTGTTACAAAAAGGCAAAACTTATAGCTATCTGTAACAGATCATCACTCACCAGGTATGAAAGGGATTAAAACTAAAATTCTTAAGCATCCATCAAGGAGTGTATGAACTCAGGGTCACTGTCGACTTTAAAAATAGACACAAGGCTTTCATCAGTTGCATTAAGAAACTAATTAATGATACCTATTAATATATTAAACTTTTTTTTCCCAGCAGAGTCTCAACATGTAATCCAGAGGTAGTTGCTAATATCCTCATAGACAAATTTAGTGATGATTTTATGCCCCCTACCTAGCCAAATGTGTCCTCACTACCATCCATCCTATCCCTCCTAAGACTATCTTGGACAAGGTTATATGCACACTAGCCCCCCCCCCCCCAAAAAAAAAATATATACTAGTTGTTTGGAAACTTACAATATCTCTGACTGTTAACTACCATGTAAAAAACTTCCTAAGCTAATGTCCCCTTCTTAAACCTTTTCATTTGAAGTCTGTCCACAGGTTGTGTCCCTGATATGTAGAGAATGGCTACAGTAGTACAATTACACAAAGATGCCCACCACAACGGAACCCAGAAACTACAGTCTTATTATTTTATGTTCAAAAAGATACTAAAAATGCATTCTTGCATTTACAATCATAGATTCATAGTTTAGTTATATACTAGGCTAATGACCACCAGGGCTTTTATAAGCCTAGCAGTGCAATCCAACTCACTTGTGTCCATATGTATCATAGGCATTTATTAGGATGTTGTATGCTAGGAAGTTTCTAGAGATCATGGGGGTATGTTATTTTGGGCATTACTGTCTATCAGAGACATGGGGGCCAGACCTGGGGTGAATTTCTGATTTACAATCCATTGGCCAAGGTCACGTTTAAACAGGGTTAGGGATAGACTCTGCTTCACATGGATGGAGAGCATGTTCCAGAGAATGAGGATCCTCTGAGGCACATATCTGTATTGCCAACATGTCTTATTAATGTCACAAGCAAAATTTAAATTCTTAGATCTAGCGTTTTTGATGTTGTTCATTTTGCAGATGTGCAAAAGGTCCATCAGAGCTGGATCCAAGCATGCCTTGTTTGCCAGGCATAGATTGTTTCTCAGTAACTTGCAGAAGGCAGAGTATAGAAACAGCACTTTAAGGTGATCTGTAAGAACAATGTGTTTATACCATGGACTCTCCTGATAAGGAACCTTTGTGGGCATATGCTTGGTCAGGTACATGCTGATGGGGGCATTATACTCAATGATGGATCTGATAAGGGCCAAATAAAGTGGAACCATGACTTCCTTGGACCCGGATATCATGTCCTTACTTGTAAGTTGGGCAACATAGAATGATTATCTTACTATATTGACCCATGTTGGTCAAAGGCAAGATTACTGTCTACATATGTTCCCAGATCCCTAACTACTGGATCAATTTTTAGAGGTGTTTTATTAATGGAGTAATTATCCTAGGTGGCAGTTTTTCCTAAAGGCATTATAATGTATTTTTGGCATTGAGTTTAAGTCCATGACCTTGGCACCAGTCACATGTCTGTGTTAGACTGTCTTTTAAGATGTTTATATCATGGAGAGAATTTATGATGATTCCCAATTTGCAGGCATTTTGGTCAGCCAAAGGCCCTTATTATTAGCCTTTAGCTCCAAGAAGTAAATGCCAAATAGGAGTGGTACTAGAATGAAGCCTTGAGGTATCCCACTAGTGATCAATCTCTTAGTGGAGGTGGTATCACTAACCCTGACTTCATGGGTCCTGTCCATGAACCAGCTGGCAATCCAGCAAATTTTGTGGGGGTTTATGCCCAGTTCAATGAGTTTATCAGCTATACCCGAGTGGAGTATTGTATTTAATGCCTTAGCCAGGTCCACGTAGGTGGTCTGCAGGATTTTTCCCTCATCCAATGTCTTGGTAACCTTCTCAAAGAAGTCCACCAGGTTTAGCAGGCATGATCTTCCCCTGATAACACCAAACTGGGTTGAGTCCAATGGCTGAAGGTCTGCCTATATCATTGTTGATCATTTCTATGATAATGCATTCCATGGCTTTGTATATTACACTAGTCAGTAGTTTCCAGGGTTGGTTGATGGTCCAAACCAAAAGTGAAGAAAGAAAGCCAGCACTCAACTCCTGGAATCAGGCAATCTTCTTTAATGTCCAACTTCAAGACAGCAAAATAACATAACCGTACACCAACATGGTTGTACCGGTTTCGGTAAATCCTTCATCAGCAACCAAACATGATGTACAAAATGAAGACAAAACCTAACTGCTGTCTTCCAACTTATACACATTTCATATAGAAATCATGGAGCGCCCTCTAGTGCATCAATAAAATAGTGCACTAGTTCATAAATGCATGAAATGTAATGCAAATAAACACAATTATCCCAAATATATAAATTAATATATGAAACCAAATATGACAACAAGCATGTGAATTGGATGCCTCAAAAATGATCATTCAAGCCAGGGGAAAATAAAGCCCCCAGTTTGATGATCCACATTTTCTCTTTATAGGTGAGCCTATCATGTAGAACATGTCTGTCCTTAATGTGATCAATGACCATAAAACAAAAATTGCCCGTAGGGTGTTTGGAAATGTGTTTGTATAAAGAACTGGACCCCTTTTTGTTTTTAATATTACTAAGATGTTCCCCTATCCTAATTTTAAAAGGACGGGAAGTTTGTCCAACATAGAAGGCTCAACGATTGCACTGGGCCAAATAAATCACCCAAGAAGTACTGCAATTGGAGAAAGATAAAATGTCATAAACTTGTGGACAGTTTTGTGAGGAAAAGGTCCGACATTTCAGCACCCTAGGGCAATACGTACAATGACCACATGGATAGCATCCAAACAAAGGGCCTGTAAAAAGGTGAGCTTGAGTAATAGAACATGTATCTCTATAATAAACCTTCTTGTAATGACTGAAAAGAGAACCCAAAGACTGCCCTTTGCTAAATGAATAATGACACCGGTCCCCTATATATTTCTCTAAGACACTATCCGATTGTAACAAATACCAATGCTTATGGATAATGTTCATAAATCCAACTGTATTCCTCCCATAGGTTGTTACCAATCTGAGCAAATCAGACTTAACATGATCCCGATTTTGATAGGATAATAAATCAGCTCTATCTTGCTGATTTGCAAAACGATTGGCCCTCGTGATGTCACCCCCTAAATAAACCCTACTTTTAAACCTGGTGATAAGATTCATCTTGTAATGGTCGTATGTGGAGGAGCTGGAACAAATCCTTTTACTTCGAAGGAATTGAGACTTGGGGATGTTCTTGATGACATGCTGGGGGTGGAAACTGGTGGCATGTAGTAAAGTATTGAATTGGGGAAATTTTCTAAATATCTCACTCTCAAGAGTGTTGGTATCCATTCTTTTTACCAAAACATCCAAAAAGGTAATTTCAGATCTAGAAAAAGCCAACTTAAACTCAATCCCCCATATATTACCATTTAGATACTCAAGGAATTCCAACAGGAATTCCTCATTAGCTCTCCACACCATCCAGCAGTCATCAAGATACCTCCTCCAAATATCCACCTCGTCAATAAAGATATTGTGACTGATGTCATAAATTACCTGATCCTCCACATATGCCATAAATATATCTGCATAAATGGGGCAAAAAAGCCCCCATAGCAGTGCCCTGCATCTGCCAAAAACACCTGTCCTTAAAAAACAACACATTGTGAATCAGGACCTGTTCAGTCATGCATACCAAGAGGGTATTAAAACCAGGCTTATAAATGTTGACCTTATCCAACCAGTATTGCAGGGCCAAAAGTCCTGCCCAATGGAGAATACTGGTATATAGGGAGGTGACATCCAGGGTGCACAAAAACCAATGGGACTCTAGTTGGGTCTCAGAGATGATAGAAAGGAACTGTGTAGTGCCTTGGATTCTAGAACGTATGTGTACCAAAAGTGGTTTTAAATATAATGTAAGAAATTCAGAAAGGGGTTCTGTAAGGTAACCCCTACCTGATACAATTTGTCTCTAGGGCGACCTTATGGGGTCTTTATGGATCTTCTGGAGAAAATAGATATACTGCCTGCTAGGAAAATCAACCTTAAGTTGATGACACACTTCATCATTAATGATGTCCTCCTCTGTAGCCAAATCCAAAAACTTGTCAACATCCTTTTTAAATTGCAAAGTGGGGTCCACCTGCATTTCCTGATAATGATTATGATTGGATAACTGGCAATCAGCTCCGGCTTCATAGTCCCCCAGATCCTGGACCACCACTGCTCCCCCTTTGTCCGCTGAAGAACAACAATATCCTTGTTGTTAATCAATTTCTCCAAACATATTCTCTGATCTTTATTCAAATTATCTTTAAACCTGTCCTGTTTATGTAGATATAAATGTAAATCTTTAAGGACAGCATTTTGAAATGTTTGGACAATGGGTTGCATAGGTGGCCTGAACCTGGAGGGCCGGAAGCAAAATTCCCTAACCTCAGAGGCATCATGATCAGTCCCATGAAAACAGTATTTCAAATTCAAATTTTGACAAAATTTAACCACATCCTCTGCAAAAAAATGTTCTTGGACAAAAAACCCAGGGACAAAACTTAGTCCTTTATTCAATATATCAATCATCCAATAACACTGAGGAAATGTTATGCACATTGTTAACATTGGATGCTAAATCCTAGTCATCTGTTGAAGGATGTCCCCCAGCCCATCTGGGTTTGTGATGCTTCCTCACCCCTCATCTCTGGGACTTGTATCTAAAGGGGTCTTTCCAATAAAACCTCTATCCAAATTATTCCTCTTGGAAACAGGGGAAATGCTAATATGAGTATCCTCCCATTCAGTATTGGAGGATGAGTCCTCGCCAGATGGCGTGGACTCCCTACTCCTTTTCTTCAGAATAGATTTGGGCCGAATAACTCTCATTCTCTTAGATGAATCTGTGGACATATCAAATTTGACTCTAGGTCGCAATTCAAATGGCTTCCTCCTGTCATAGTCTCCTACATCCCTAGTAAATTTCTTGACCTTTCTATTCTTCAAACCTGAATCCAAAGTAGCCAATTCCTTGCCAAGTTTTCCAATATTATCTTTATAGCAAGAAAATGTGGAAAAAACCTCCACAGTTTTGCTAATCAACGATACATTGGCAATTTGCTGTTCAACCTTCCTCTCATAGAAACTACTCAAAAGATCCACAAAAGTCATGGAAACATTTTGTTGGGCCTCCGCCCATTGTTTGAGAAGACATTCATCCAGTTCAGCCACCATAGGTTGAATCCTAACCCTAAGTCCTCTAGGAACTATTTTTCTACATTGATCGGCCCGAAATAATTTTAAATGCCAAACATTTTTACGAAGAGAAATGAGGTCTTTGGTCAATTTAGCAAAAGCTAAATTACAATCCTGAATAGGATCCCGGACACCCTGAGCAGCATCACTTGAACTGGAAGCTAGGCCAAAAATACCCAGATCCTCAGAGTCTGAAGACAGACCTTTGATTAAATTTGCTAGTTCCATCCCTGGCCAAAAATAAACGCTAATTCAATACCAGGTACAAAGATATATGTAACAGATTTGAAAAATACAGGTTCCACACAAAATATATTACATAAACAATTAGTTGGACAATCAGTATACTAAATGCATAATTCATGTAACCATCCTTAAATCTTAAATACACTCCATATTAGGTGAAACCATATGACCACCTTATTATTACACTTCATAAACCACAAGGGAACCATATATAATCACAAATATCAAAAATATCAAAAGTCAAAGCCCCAATTAGATAGTATTATAGCCAACAAGCTGATAGAAAAAGCCTGTATTGAGCCTGCAATATGCTCACACAACGTAATCAAAAAGGGGCCATATATATATATATATATATATATATATATATATATATATATATATATATATATATATATATATATATATATCTTAAATCACAAGTATGAAAAGCATATAAGTATCCCTGGCCAGTAGTGGAAAAACAAAAAGTAAAATAAATAAGATATGTTCAGAAGAACTATCCTGATGTCTGGAACAATAAAATAAAAATTATCCAATCTACTAATTATAAACCAAAAAAAATGCATTTGGATAAACCGAATAGTCCGTGCAAATATAACCCCCAGGGTATAATACATCACATACCATCAAAAAAGAAAAAATCCTAAACCTCAAAAGGGCCCAGAGACAAAAAGAGGGGCAGAAGACTTACACACTAATAACTCACTAACTCCCCATTACCAACTACAGAAATAGAGAGTAATACATATAGAATGCATATCAAAAACATGTGAAACATATAAGCTCAAAAGCCCACCAATTTTACATATAATAAGCTATTCATTCTATAGAAAACTGTTATGAAGGCCAACTTTAAAAGTGAGCCAAATGAAACAAACCCAAAACAACACTTGTATAGAAAATAAACTGATGCCTAAATATAATTCAAAAAAACAAACATATAACATATCTAAAAATATATATACTCCTCCTAACCTATCCATAATAATGATGGCAGTGCATGACATAAGAATGCAAATAAGTTTGAAAACAACTAGCATATCAGATTGAACAATTATCTAAATTTGTCATAAATATGATACCATGCAAGATGTCAAACAATTGACAAACATAAAATGATGAACCATTAATAAATACGTGCAAGAATAAAGTCCTTATGAAATGTTCCGCCAAACAAAAAAAGAAAAAATATAGTCACTTTAAATCCTCAGTCCAATCGACCACAAAGTCCCAGTATAAACCCAGATGCAGCTGGGAACATCCAAACAGGAACTCAGGATCTTGAAAAATAAGAGTCAGCATCCCAAAACACCAAACAATGCAAATAAACACAATTATCCCAAATATATAAATTAATATATGAACCCAAATATGACAACAAGCATGTGAATTGGATGCCTCAAAAATGATCATTCAAGCCAGGGGAAAATAAAGCCCCTAGTTTGATGATCCACATTTTCTCTTTATAGGTGAGCCTATCATGTAGAACATGGAATTGTAAAAATTGTGGATCATCAAACTAGGGGCTTTATTTTCCCCTGGCTTGAATGATCATTTTTGAGGCATCCAATTCACATGCTTGTTGTCATATTTGGGTTCATATATTAATTTATATATTTGGGATAATTGTGTTTATTTGCATTACATTTCATGCATTTATTAACTAGTGCACTATTTTATTGATGCACTACAGGGCGCTCCATGATTTCTATATGAAATTTGTATAAGTTGGAAGACAGCAAGTTAGGTTTTGTTTTCATTTTGTACATCATGTTTGGTTGCTGATGAAGGATTTACCGAAACCGGTACAGCCATGTTGGTGTACGGTTATGTTATTTTGCTGTCTTGAAGTTGGACATTAAATAAGATTGCCTGATTCCAGGAGTTGAGTGCTGGCTTTCTTTCTTCACTTTTGGTTTGTTTTTCCAGCCGTGCACCAGCCGTTCATGCAGGAGGATGTTTTGGATTAATTGAAGGATTTTGTCTCTTGCTGATGGCTTCCCCTGGATGGCGTCGTATATTTGGATTAGAAAGCTTTGGAGCGCCTTATAATATGGTGGAATGATGGTTGTTTGGTGTTTTGGGATGCAGATTCTTCTTTTTTTAAGATCCTGAGTTCCTGTTTGGATGTTCTCAGTCGCATCTGGGTTTATATTGGGACTTTGTGGTCGATTGCACTGAGGATTTAAAGTGACTATATTTCTTTCTTTTTTTGTTTGGTGGAACATTTCATGAGGACTTTATTCTTGCAAGTATTTATTAATGGTTCATCATTTTATGTTTGTCAATTGTTTGACATCTTGCATGGTATCATATTTATGACACATTTAGATAATTGTTCAATCTGATATGCTGGTTGTTTTCAAACATATTTGCATTCTTACGTCATGCACTGCCATCATTATTATTATTACGGATAGGTTAGGAGCAGTATATATTTTTTAGATATGTTATATGTTTGTTTTTTTAAATTATATTTAGGCATCAGTTTATTTTCTATACAAGTGTTGTTTTGGGTTTGTTTCATTTGGCTCACTTTTAAAGTTGGCCATCATAACAGTTTTCTATAGAATGAATAGCTTATTATATGTAAAATTGGTGGGCTTTTGAGCTTATATGTTTCGCATGTTTTTTAGGTTCATAGGTTCATAGGTTCATAGGTTCATACTAGGCTATCTGCCCTAGGGCATTTATAAGCCTAGCCAGAGTGTGTTTGGCTTTCGCCACCCATTTTAAATTAATTTTGCTATGCCCTTTTTCAAGGTTAGTATACTGTGCCTCTGTCTAACAGTGACGCAGAAGTAATACCCGGGGTAAACCTACAATCCCCCATCCACTCATCAAGATTCCTCTTGAAGAGAGTCAATGAGGGACTCTGCCTAACCTGGACTGGGATTTTATTCCAGAGTGAAGGGAGCCTCTGGGTTATGAATCTGTCCTTCCAGCATGTCCTATTTATTTCAGTGCTGAGGTTCAAGTCTCTCGAGCGTGTAGCTCGATGGGATTTGGATTTTCTGAGGTGCAGCATGTCCATTAATTCCGGGTTGGACATGGCTTTATACGTCAGGCACAGATCGCCTCTGAGCAGGTGGTATGCCACTGAGTAGAGCTGGAGTTTCTTTAACCGGGCTGCATATGGCATCTGTTTGAGCCCTTTGATCCTCTTGGTGAGGTACTTTTGGGGTCTTTCCAGTTGCTGCAGGTGTCTGGTAAGGTACATCCCAAAAGGGGCATTGTACTCAATTATGGGCCTGATGAGGGATGAGTAAAGAGGCACGATGACCTCCCCTGATCTAGATGTGAATCCCTTTATGATTAGGTGGGCTATATAAAATGTTTTTCTAACCACTTTGGCCACATGGTTGTCAAATGAGAGATTGCTATCAACTTGGGTCCCCAGGTCCCTAATTACTTCTTCCGTACTTAATGAATTACCACCTATGTGGTAATTTGTGGGCACTTTGTTTTTGCCAAAGGGGATGACTATACACTTTTTGGCATTTAGCTTAAGGCCATGGCTCTGGCACCAGTTGTCTGTTTCTATGAGGCCCTTTTGGAGGATGCTTGTGTCAACTGGAGAGTCGATTATGGCGCCTAGTTTGCAGTCATCTGCGAACTTGGTCAGCCACAGTCCTTCTGTGTTGGCCTGTACCTCCGAGAAATATATACCGAACAAGAGAGGTCCCAGGACTGAGCCTTGTGGGACGCCACTTGTAACTGGTTTGGAGTCTGACATGGCTCCAGCAATTCTAACCATGTGGGTTCTGTCCTTGAGCCAGTTTGCAACCCATCTAGTGACATAGGGGTTTATATTTAAGCTGGTGAGCTTATCTATAATGCCCGAGTGGGGTATTGTATCGAAGGCTTTTGCAAGGTCCAGGTAGGCTGTGTGGACCACCTTCCCCTCGTCAATGGCCTTGGTGACTGTTTCAAAGAAATCGACCAGGTTTAAGAGGCAGGATCTGCCCTTAACAAAGCTGAACTGGATAGGATTCAGTGTCTGTAGGTCCCCAATATCTTTATTTATGAGGTCCATGATGATCCTTTCCATAGCTTTGCAGACCAAGCTAGTCAGGCTTATGGGGCGATAGTTTCCAGGATCCATTGAGGCACCACCTTTGTGGAGAGGGACCACTGTTGCTGTATGCCACTCTTTGGGTACATAACCTGTAGTAAGGCTGAGATTGAACAGTAGTTTTATGTTTGGGTTTAGCTCTTCTTGGAGTTCATGTAGGATGCAGCCCGGGACACCGTCTGGTCCCATTGATGCTGTGTTTTTTGCTTTGGAGAAGCCGGCTCTTACCTGAGCATCTCAGATGTCAGGGGGGCAGCACTCTGCTGGGATAGATATTTGCCCTTTTGGTGGGGAGGGGGGGGGGAGTTTTCGCTGAACCTGTCAGCTAGGATGTTGGCAATGTCTGTGGGTTCGGTGTATTTTTTGTCATTTTAGACTAAATCTGAGCATATCTGGGAATTCCCACCCAGGTTCCTAACATAACTAAAGAAAGCCTTGTGATTATCCTTAGTGTCCTGTGCAATTTTTCTCTTGAAGCTGGCCTTAGACGATTTTATGAGTGCCCGTAGTTTTTTGCTAATACTGATCAGAGATGCCTTCCCTTTTTGGGATTTTGCTCTATCATGTAGTAGCTTCCTCCTTCTATTGTATAGTTTGTTTATGGCTGGGGTCCACCAGACAGGATGTCTGCCTTTGGAGTATTGGGTCTTGGTTTTATTTGGGATTGCATGATCCATGCATTCCTGAAGGTGTTCATAGAATGCGTTTATAAAGGATTCTGCGGTCTGGGCCGCATCTTCCACAGGCCCGGGGGCTTTGAAGGATTCCATCTCAGTTTTGAGGAGTGTGAAATTTGCTTTAGAGAAGTTTTTCACTGTGGTTTTCTGGGCAAGGGGTGGGGTCGGGATGTGAATATCCAGTGAGATTAGTTTATGGTCTGATCTTACCAGTGAGGGATACACTTCTGGTCTGGAGCATAGAGTCCCCATGTTGGTGATGATCAGTTCCAGTATGTTTTCCCCTCTTGTGGGAGTGGTAACAAGTTGTTCCATAGCATTTGAGTTTATAAACTCTAGGAACCTTTGGGCTAGGGTGTTGGAGCTAGAGTAATGCTCCCAGTCTATGTTTGGGTAGTTGAAGTCGCCCAATATAATAGTGTTTGGAGAGACCTTCATATTTTCCAGTGTTCTCAGGAAGGCCGAGTGGGGTTGCTGGATTTGGGAGGGTGGTCTGTAGCAGGCTATAAACTGGAAGGCAGTTTTACCCACTGTTAGTTGCACATGGATAGTCTCTGATGCTTTGTGCTGTGCCACCAACCTGGAGGTGTGGGTATCTTTGACGAATATTGATACTCCCCCTCCTTTTGTGGTTCGGTCCAAGTTTTGGGGCCGAAAAGCATGGTATGACGTATAACCTGGTAGTGCTGGGGTGATTTCAAGAGCCTTGAACCAGGTTTCTGTTACTGCACAGATATCGATGTTCTCCATGCTAAGGAGAGTTTTGAGTGCGTGCATCTTGAGGTTTAGACTTCTGGTGTTGAGTAGCACTACTCTTAGTTTCCTATCCCTTGTGATACCTATGGAGGTGGGTTTGTCTTTTGAGCCTTGCCTAAAAAAGGCACTATGGGGGTAGCAAGAGCCTTTGCCAGTATCCAAAAGCCTAGGGGTGATAGGTGCAAGCCATCCCTAGTGAAGCATCGTGGCTTGTCGAGCATGTCATCCCAGGATGACAGGCATTGGATCCCCTTTGAATGACACCAATACTTAAGCCAGTTGTTGAAATTGCTCATCTTGTCTTCATATTGTGGCATCATTCTTGGTGAGGGTAAGATGCTACTCAAGGTCAGGGTCATACCAGCCTGGGCTACATGCTCAGAGAGCTCCTCTATGTCTCTTTTCATGTAGCTCAGGGAGGTACATCTCAGTTCATTCACACCAGCATGGACAATGACTGAGTCATATTTGTACTTGCCTTGGAGTGACCTGAGTGCTTGTGTTATGTGGCGGATCCTAGCACCCGACAGGCAGCTCACCGTGACCTTCTCCTTGTTCAGCCTGGTGAGCGGGACGTCAGTGTGCCTGACGATAGAGTCACCTATTACAAGTGTATCAGGTGTGTTGTTTAGCCTTAAGGGCTGTGACTGTTTGGCACACTGGCTTTGTGAGCTATGTGTTGCACATGTTTTGTTTTGGGGTAGAGATTTGATGTGCATTCTATATGTATTACTCTCTATTTCTGTATTTGGTAGTGGGGAGTTAGTGAGTTATTAGTGTGTAAGTCTTCTGCCCCTCTTTTTGTCTCTGGGCCGTTTTGAGGTTTAGGATTTTTTCTTTTTTGATGGTATGTGATGTATTATACCCTGGGGGTTATATTTTCATGGACTATTCGGTTTATCCAAAAACATTTTTTTGGTTTATAGTTAGTAGATTGGATATTTTTTATTTTATTGTTCCAGACATCAGGATAGTTCTTCTGAACATATCTTATTTATTTTATTTTTTGCTTTTCCACTACTGGCCAGGGATACACATTAATATATATATTTATTTATTTATTTAACATTTGTTGACCGGGAAAGTCTGACTAGGTTCCACAGATCGTGTTTTCAGCGGAGGCCCGGGGAGAAACGCTCCAGAAGCATGTCTTTAGACTATATACTCTATATATATATATATATATATATATATATATATATATATATATATATATGGCCCCTTTTTGATTACGTAGTGTGAGCATATTGCAGGCTCAATACAGGCTTTTTCTATAAGCTTGTTGGCTATAATAGTATCTAATTGGGGCTTTGACTTTTGATATTTTTGATATTTGTGATTATATATGGTTCCCTTGTGGTTTATGAAGTTTAATAATAAGGTGGGCATATGGTTTCACCTAATTTGGAGTGTATTTAAGATTTAAGGTTGGTTACATGAATTATGCATTTAGTATACTGATTGTCCAACCAATTGTTTATGTAATATATTTAGTGTGGAACCTGTATTTTTCACATGTGTTACGTATATCTTTGTACCTGGTATTGAATTAGCATTTATTTTTGGCCAGGGATGGAACTAGCAAATTTAATCAAAGGTCTGTCTGCAGACTCTGAGGATATGGGTATTTCTAGCCTAGCTTCCAGTTCAGGTGATGCTGTTCAGGGTGTCCGGGATCCTATTCAGGATTGTAATTTAGCTTTTGCTAAATTGACCAAAGACCTCATTTCTCTTCATAAAAATGTTTGGCATTTAAAATTATTTTGGGCCGATCAATGTAGAAAAATAGTTCCTAGAGGACTTAGGGTTAGGATTCAACCTATGGTGGCTGAACCGGATGAATGTCTTCTCACACAATGGGCGGAGGCCCAACAAAATGTTTCCATGACTTTTGTGGATCTTTTGAACAGTTTCTATGAAAGGAAGGTTGAGCAGCAAATTGCCAATGTATCGTTGATTAGGAAAACTGTGGAGGTTTTTTCCACATTTTCTTGCTATAAAGATAATATTGGAAAACTTGGCAAGGAATTGGCTACTTTGGATTCAGGTTTGAAGAATAGAAAGGTCAAGAAATTTACTAGGGATGTAGGAGACTATGATAGGGGGAAGCCATTTGAATTGCGACCTAGAGTCAAATTTGATATGTCCACAGATTCATCTAAGAGAATGAGAGTTATTCGGCCCAAATCTATTCTGAAGAAAAGGAGTAGGGAGTCCATGCCATCTGGCGAGGACTCATCCTCCAATACTGAATGGGAGGATACTCATATTAGCATTTCCCCTGTTTCCAAGAGGAATAATTTGGATAGAGGTTTTATTGGAAAGACCCCTTTAGGTACAAGTCCCAGAGATGAGGGGGGAGGAAGCATCACAAACCCAGATGGGCTGGGGTACATCCTTCAACAGATGACCAGGATTTAGCATCCAATGTTAACAATGTGCATAACATTTCTCCAGTGTTATTGGATGATCAACAAGTTGATATATTGAATAAAGGACCAAGTTTTGTCCCTGGGTTTTTTGTCCAAGAACATTTCTTTGCTGAGGATGTGGTTAAATTTTGTCAAAATTTGAATTTGAAATGCTATTTTCATGGGACTGATCATGATGCCTCTGAGGTTAGGGAATTTCGCTTCTGGCCCTCCAGGTTCAGGCCACCTATGCAACCCATTGTCCAAACATTTCAAAATGCTGTTCTTAAAGATTTACATTTATATCTACATAAACAGGACAGGTTTAAAGATAATTTGAATAAAGATCAGAGAATATGTTTGGAGAAATTGATTAACAACAAGGATATTGTTGTTCTTCAGTGGACAAAGGGGGAGCAGTGGTGGTCCAGGATCTGGGGGACTATGAAGCCGAAGCTGATTGCCAGTTATCCAATCATAATCATTATCAGGAAATGCAGGTGGACCCCACTTTGCAATTTAAAAAGGATGTTGACAAGTTTTTGGATTTGGCTACAGAGGAGGGCATCATTAATGATGAAGTGTGTCATCAACTTAAGGTTGATTTTCCTAGCAGGCAATATATCTATTTTCTCCCGAAGATCCATAAAGACCCCATAAGGCCGCCCGGGAGACCGATTGTATCAGGTAGGGGCTCCCTTACGGAACCCCTTTCTGAATTTCATACATTATATTTAAAACCACTTTTGGTACACATACATTCTAGAATCCAAGACACTACACAGTTCCTTTCTATTATCTCTGAGACCCAACTAGAGTCCCATTGGTTTTTGTGCACCCTGGATGTCACCTCCCCATATACCAGTATTCCCCATTGGGCAGGACTTTTGGCCCTGCAATATTGGTTGGATAAGGTCAACATTTATAAGCCTGGTTTTAATACCCTCTTGGTATGCATGACTGAACAGGTCCTGATTCACAATGTGCTCTTTTTTAAGGACAGGTGTTTTTGGCAGACGCAGAGCACTGCTATGGTAGCTTCTTTTGCCCCCATTTATACAGATCTATTTATGGCGTATGTGGAGGATCAGGTAATTTATGACATCAGTCACAATATCTTTATTGACGAGATGGATATTTGGAGGAGGTATCTTGATGACTGCTGGATGGTGTGGAGAGCTAATGAGGAATCCTTTTGGAATTCCTTGAGTATCTAAATGGTAATATATGGGGGATTGAGTTTAAGTTGACTTTTTCTAGATCTGAAATTACCTTTTTGTATGTTTTGGTAAAAAGAACGGATACCAACACTCTTTTGAGAGTGAGATATTTAGAACATTTCCCCAATTCAATTCTTTACTACATGCCACTAGTTTCCACCCCCAGCATGTCATCAAGAACATCCCCAAGTCTCAATTCCTTCGAATTAAAAGGATTTGTTCCAGCTCCACCACATATGACCATTACAAGAGGGATCTTATCACCAGGTTTAAAAGTAGGGGTTATTTAGGGGGTGACATCACGAGGGCCAATCATTTTGCAAATCAGCAAGATAGAACTGATTTTTTATCCTATCAAAATCGGGATCATGTTAAGTCTGATTTGCTCAGATTGGTAACAACCTATGGGAGGAATACAGTTGGATTTATGAACATTATCCGTAAGCATTGGTATTTGTTACAATCGGATAGTGTCTTAGAGAAATATATAGGGGACCGGTGTCATTATTCATTTCGCAAAGGGAGGTCTTTGGGTTCTCTTTTCAGTCATTACAAGAAGGTTTATTATAGAGATACATGTTCTATTACTCAAGCTCACCTTTTTACAGGCCCTTTGTTTGGATGCTATCCATGTGGTCATTGTACCTGTTGCCCTAGGGTGCTGAAATGTCAGACCTTTTCCTCACAAAACTGTCCACAAGTTTATGACATTTTATGTTTTGCCAATTGCAGTACTTCTTGGGTGATTTATTTGGCCCAGTGCAATTGTCGAGCCTTCTATGTTGGACAAACTTCCCATCCTTTTAAAATTAGGATAGGGGAACATCTTAGTGATATTAAAAACAAAAAGGGATCCAGTTCTTTATACAAACACATTTTCAAACACCCTACGGGCAATTTTTGTTTTATGGTCATTGATCACATTAAGGACAGACATGTACAATCCCATGTTCTACATGATAGGCTCACCTATAAAGAGAAAATGTGGATCATCAAACTAGGGGCTTTATTTTCCCCTGGCTTGAATGATCATTTCTGAGGCATCCAATTCACATGCTTGTTATCATATTTCGGTTCATATATTAATTTATATATTTGGGATAATTGTGTTTATTTGCATTACATTTCATGCATTTATGAACTAGTGCACTATTTTATTGATGCACTAGAGGGCGCTCCATGATTTCTATATGAAATGTGTATACGTTGGAAGACAGCAGTTAGGTTTTGTCTTCATTTTGTACATCATGTTTGGTTGCTGATGAAGGATTTACCAAAACCGGTACAACCATGTTGGTGTACGGTTATGTTATTTTGCTGTCTTGAAGTTGGACATTAAATATGATTGCTTGATTCCAGGAGTTGAGTGCTGGCTTTCTTTCTTCACTTTTGGTTTGGTTTTCCAGCCGTGCACCAGCCGTTCATGCAGGAGGATGTTTTGGATTCATTGGTTGATGGTCCACCCTTGTGAAGTGGAATAATCATTGCAGTCCTCCATTCCTGTGGTACAAAGCCAGTTTTGAGGCTATAGTTGAAAGGTGACTCAAGTGGCCCTGATAAATCATGTTTTCAGCTATTTAGGGACATCCTGGGATATTGTCAAGGTGCATTGAGGTGTGTTTTTTGGCCTTAGTGAGCACTGCCAGGACCTACTCTCTGTCAGTAGTCGGAGAGGTTATGCTATTTGGTATTTCACTGAGGGAGGCAGAGGGGAGGGGGAGTTCTTATTCAGATTAAACAGGAATGTGGCTTTGTACAAATGTGGGGGTACACTACAACACTGATTTTTTTGGGATGTGGAAGCAAAGTCTATAGTCAGGAAATTGTATCTCCAAAGTTTGAGACATGTTGCCATTGTAGGTGCCGGGAAGTTGTACTGTGTGCTAACATTCTGCATGGTATTTCCCTTGCAGTTAGTTGCATCAAGTAGAAGTACTTTCTGACCATCATTAAATAGTCATCAAAGGAAAGGGAACTCTCAATCCATATTCCATGGTCTCTAATAACTTTTTCATTTTCGAGTGGGTATTGTCTCTGTTGTATGTCATGGGGATAGATTGTCTATCAAAAGTGACAATGTTGTATATTATTTAGCAGCTAGTTTAAGCCCATTTTTGTATACCAGGTATTTACAAGGGTGAGTTCTTTCTGAAGGGCTTGGATGTCAGAGGGTGACTTGACAGTGACTTCCAGTATACAGTTATCCACAAACTTGGACAGCTAATTCTTAGATTGTGGTTTGGAGAATTGAAAAGTAAATTCTTTGCTGATATGCAGCTCCTTATCTTCTGCTGTACATAATCTACTTTCTTCCCATTTACATTCTAGCCTCCACATTAAATCGTGTTGCTCACTTCCCATCTGCCCCACCATACTGCATTTTTTATCCTAGCTTCACCTTTGTTTTACATATGCATTTAATATGCCATTTTTGTCCTGCATCGTTCTTTCCCTACTCCTTTACCTTCCTGTTTATGCACCTGTTATAGTTCCCCTTCTAAATCCTTCTCTTTCCAGCTCCTACTTCCTTCTCTTCCTCCCTGACCTATATATGACCATCCCCCAGAGTGCCTCCACCTTGTAACAACATTCTCCCATTTTTCCTTCCCTTTTAACAATAGCATATACATTAATCCCCTTACTGTTTTACTTGTTTAGATTAATACTTCATTTTCTTTCCACCTCCATAGGTTCTGGCTTAATTTTTACTTCTTTGGATTACTCCCATTTTAACCACGCATGTGCATGATCTTTGATGTTCCTGTCCTCAGTTTCTTTCTCTGTAACCTCCCTTGACAGTGCCATGTATTTCATAAACCTCTCCATCCTATTTCCCTGTATTTCAGTCCTTGAAAACATTATTGAAAGCATGCACTCATTTTCTTTTTTTTTAAATTTACCTTTAACTAACTTTCACACATCCATTAATCCCAGCAATCTCATATCCATTTCTATATCCTTCTGACAGGCATAGAGACTAGTCTTCCTTACAAGCATATCTTTTCTTGTTGCAGTGCCACACTACCACCCTAACGTCTGCCTGCCCTGTTAATACGCCATCTCCATTCCTCTGCATTTTAATAAACTAATTAAAAAAAGTCTTAATAATCCTGCCTCTGAACTATAAAATACACCTTAGATAATGAGCTCACACACATTTCCCTTTAAAAATGTCTACCTTCTTTACTACCTGTACTGCTCCTTTGCTTGTTAAAATTTCTACTCCTTCTTTCTTCCATCTTTGTTGCAAATATCCCAAACATTCTTATCATTTCCTTCTTAATTTCCTTGTCTGTACACTTTTCATCTTTGGCTGCTGCATCATTACCACTTCTTCTAGACTGTCCCATCAAAGCATGATTTCTAAACTCTGCAGAACACTTCACTGCTATAGTTCCTAACTTTGAGGTCGATATAACACAAACATTTCAAGACATCTGTCATAGAATTCTTCGACTTTTGCTATTACTTTTCAAACATCATACCGCAACACACCTAATTATCTATCTCTCTTAGCAAACAACTACAGTGCAATTGACAATAACAATATCTCCTTCCACATGCCCTTTATAAAGCTGCCTCACTTCTAGTATGAACTGAATGAATATTTGTAAGCATAGTTTATAGACACAATACTGTTATAACACATTGTATAGCCAACACTGTTTGAGTTATACTGATTCACCTGCATGGCATGTTTTGATTATATTAATCAACCTTCAGGTGTTCCTTGGGACAAACAGTTGTTCCAGTTCTCTATTGTTGTCATTACTTAATGTGCCATTGCTATGTTCAAATGCTGCCATTATATACAAGGAATTTGTGTGTCATTCTGTTATTTATGGGTATATGGTGTTTGTTCTCCATATCTCTACCACAGTTGACTTCTGTTCCTTCTCCAATTTTGTTCTGTTTCACTTTGACAAATCTGTTGCCTTGTAATGGTATACAGAATAAACAAACAGTTATTAATATGAAATAAGTCTTCTGGTAATAAAGAAATGTAGCAGCAACGAAATGCATTCATGAACAAAATACAACAGTGCCTTGAGAATCACAAAAAGCAAATCTAAACTACAACAAGCTATGGCTATTTTTATACACAAAAAAGTGCAAGAATCAGCAATTTTTTATCTCTTAGGCCATGTGGATGTCTTGGAATATTTCCTAATACTTTCCTAGCTTTTCATCTCATTTTTTAATCATGACCAATTGCAGTAATGCTTATATCTCTGAAACTTAAAAATATGTCTTCTACAACCATCTTGGTTTCCACATCTGTGACTTCTATGAATAATTCCTGACACAATGAATAAACATCCATTCCACATATAATGACAGCTCAAGGCCTTCTATCATCCTGAAAACTGTCTTGTCTGACAGCATTCTCTAGTTATGTAATCACATGACTAGCACCACTAAAACTGACTAACAGTGTGCTTAACAAGTAAAATCATAGCTGCACATTCATAGATTTTCTTGTACAGTTTGTAGTCTTGTGTACCACAATATTTCTACTCAGGAGAAACCAATTATGCTTTTATGTCTTAACTTATGCAAGGTATTAGTGGCATGGTGTTTGAAATATTCTATTTGGAGAAATCCATCCTGATACTTCTAAGAATTAATTCCCAAGAATTCCTTCCAGTAGAAGTACATGCAATGAAGTTCGGGTTCTTTCTGGTCCCTAGGCTCAAGTGTTTTCCTCTCTTTATCTTTAGCATATCCCAGCTGCTGCTTCTGTGATTCTTACTCTTTGGGTCTGCATTTCTCCTTTTGTGTCTTTCTCCTCTTACAAAATATCCAAGGAATCCATACTGGACAGACTCAGTTTTCTTTTGGCTATTTAAGAACAAGAGATCTTTCTGTAGCTACTACTAGATCAGCTTCAACACCATGGATAGGGATTTAGTATTCTGCAGATCCAAAGATCGTACTGTCATCTTGCACTCTCCCCTTACCACCCCTCTGGTCTGGCACTAGGCACAGATATCATTAACTCTTCTGATAGAAAGAATTGCCACCTGTTTCATTGCTAGTGCATCTAGCATGTATGTCAGGGTATGTCATCTTTATCATAGCTCCCAGCTGCACCTTTTCAAGCTGCTATCACATTTTATAGCCTTTCCTACAACGTTCTCTACATGTAGCACTTTCCGCCCCTTGAAAATCCAGCTTTTAAGTCATGATGCCTTGTTCAACAAACATATCTTAACTTCATGAGACAACATTTTACAAAACAAGTACTGTGGGTGGCTGTTTGCTCATCCTCCCCTTCCTCCTCTGTGACCTTTTCCACTGTTAGCTCTAAGTCCCTTGCTTGCTAACTATCTTAGTTAGGATCTGCTCTAAAATTTTCAGCACTCATGTCATCTATACCTTCCCTCAGGTCTACAAATCATACATTTTTCCTGCCTGGAGGAATTTTCCACATTTTCTACTCTCCAAGCAAGGTTTCCACTATGTTTCTAAGGCACTTTATCTTTAGTTTGTGCTTTATGATGATTTATCTTCTGGAATGACAGTGGTACTTTTATATTTTTGCAATGGTAAAAGATCTCTGCATGTACGGCAATGCAGGACCAAACCAAATATGGAACCAGTCATAAATGGCCAGCATTCAGATGATAAAGGCAAAAAACAAGAAAAACAAGACTAAATCAAGCCATTAAAAATGACAATTGTAATTTTATTCTCCATACCGGTTTCGGCAAAACAGCCTTCATCAGTGGAATAGCTTTACACAATGAAACTCATTCCTCCATAAATAGATCCATCCACCAATGAGAAGGACAACTCCCTCACACACACAAATTAACAACATCACTTCCTTCAATTAAGTAAAGATTTAAACAAATAAGTAATAGTAATTTAGGTTACATACAGGAAAAAAAGGTTAAGCACTATAAATGATCATTTAGTCTGGGTGGGAAAAGCCATCCCAGCTTAATAATCCAAAATGTTTCTTTTCTATTCAAAATGCTATGCCATCCCTCCATGTTGTTTCTATTGCCAGCAATTCTATCAATTATTAAAAATGAAAATCTACATTGGTATGTGTTAGGCAGTGCCTGTATAGAGCATCAGTATTACGTTTATTACATATGTCACTGTGGTGTTCCGACATACATATTCTTAGTGTACGAGATGTCTGACCAACATAAAAGGCCGAACATTTACAGGTGGCCAAATAGACAATCCAGTCAGTTCCACAATTCCCAAACAATTTAATATCATAGACTTTACTGATATTTTTGCTATTGAATTGTTTAAGTTTGCTCACATATCAACGCGAAGAGCAATGTCTACAAGGGAAAGTGCCAAAAAGAGTATCTCCAGACAGGGTGAGTTGTTGATATATAGCACCCCCACTACTGGTATGTTTAAAATGGGAAAAGTGGGAACCCAGCGTTTTACCTTTCCTGAATGAGAATTGACACCTTGTTCCCAATACTGGTCGCAAGCTGTCGTTGGCCAAAAGGATATTCCAATGTTTGTGAATAGTATCCTTAATAATATTGGTGTTCCTCCCAAACGTTGTTATGAACCTGATGGTATCACTAATGTCTACCCTGGTTTTGGCCTTATATTCTAATAAGGACATCCTGTCTTGATTATTGGCCCAATTGCTGGCAGAAATAATGTCAAAATCCCTGTATCCCCTGTTCCGAAATCCATTGCAGAGGTCCTTCTGGGAAGAGTCATATTAATTTTGAGTGGAATTAATTCTCTTCATACATAGAGACTGGGATTTTGGGATGTTGTGGATGGTATGGCTGGGGTGTAAGCTGGTAGCATGAAGCAAATTGTTATATTGAGGGTATTTCTGAAAAACTTTAGTACTAGAGTATTGTCCAAGTTTCTCCGGATATTGAGGGTATTTCTGAAAAACGTTAGTACTTAGAGTGTTGTCCAAGTTTCTCCGGATAGTAAGGTTCATTTTGTCATTCTAGGGGAAATGTACAAGGGGTGTGTTTAGGATTTGGAACCACTTCATGTCATTGCATCTTTTCCTATCTTTACTTAATAACCTTTGGATAACTGATCGTAGTGATTAAGAGGCTGATCGGATCAGGATCAAAGTCGGCCTTGGTACGGGAATTTTTGCAGTAACAGTGTGGTTACGTCCCTACAATTTTTGTAATCTACATTTAGGCGAAGGTTCTCTGAAAGATTGGCCAATTCTCAGTTATAGGAATTTGGTGAGAGTGATGCCTTCTCTATAATTGTGATTGATATATATAATAGGGAACATTACATGGGCTTTGTAGTTGAATTTGATAGAGAGTAGGATCATATTTTTGATAACCCACCAGCCTATACATTGCACTATTTCTATTTGTCTGCTAACCACAGTACTAGCTGTGGGGTCTGCTATTGGGCCTTTTGATACTTGGACCTTTTCTTGGTTTCACGAAGTTTCTTTCCACATTTTTTGACAACCTATATGGTGAGCAGGTGGATACAATGGGTGGATCAATGGTTTAGGTGGGCTAATAATTTTGGCCGTTTATCCCATTTTCGGATTTGTATTATAGTATATATCATTAATAATATCTATTACACTAACTGATCAATGGAAAGGGCCCTAGTGGTCCCATCAACAATATATTGAGTATATAGGTTGGCTTTTCATGGTCTAGTATTGAACCCATGGTTAATGTTTGGCCCACTTGTATCTGGAATTCTGGTCTCAACAGGTTTTGTTTAGGTATTGTTTTACCCAGTTTGGGATTACTCTCCCTACTGAACTTTCATATTATGTTTCCCTTTGGGGCTATTTTTTTTGGGAAATATATATTTGTATATTGCTTGAATAGGAGTTTCCTTTGGTAGCATTGTTCGGGCAGTTCACTGAGCCTCTGGTGGGATTCTGGATTATTGCTTTTCCCTGGAATATTATCTGGTTGGACTGTGAGCTTATTGTCATGGATCCTGAAACTATCTCGAATGGCCTATGTGCCGATAAAAATGACATAAGAGTGTTTGGGATTTCTAATGAGAATGGTACTGATAAGGATGCTCTTAATATGGATCCAGTTGATGGCTGCAATCTGGCATTTAACAAGCTTGGTAGGGGGATGAAAACTCTCAGAATGAATATTTGGCATCTGAAGCTTTTCAGAGCTTATCAGAACAAGTAAATCATGCCCAGAGGACTCAGCATCCGTATTCAGCCCCTAGTGGGCAAGATGGATGATGAATTACTTAAGGATTGGAACCTGGCACTTCAGCAGGCTTCCATGTCCTTTGTTCACATCCTTAGCTCATATTATGAGCGGATGATTGATACGAACATTGTGGAAGTGAAAAAGCTTTTTTAAGAATCTAAAAGATATGAGGGTCAATCTCAATATGTTGTTTGCCTGAGCAAGTTATCAAAGGAGCTTCTTACCTTTGAGAAGCAAACACAGGACAAAAAAATACAAAAATTCAATAGGGATGTAATGGATTACCATAGGGGCAAACCTTCTGAGGTGTCCAAAAATGTGAAATTTGTTGAGACCAGTAGACCAGTTGGGGCCATTAGTAGGAAGAGACCCAGATCCATTTTAAGAAAGACAGACACGCATAATAGCAGTACCTTGGCTAAGGAATCTTCAGTCACTGATATTGATAGTGCCAGCACCCGAGAATCACCCACCCCCAAAAAACAACGCAATGTGGATCACTCTTTAGACATAGTGGGAGGGGGGTGGCAGGTAACACAGGAATAGGAACAGGAATAGTTACAGTGGAGGGATTATTACAGACTTTAATGACACATTAGACAATAACTGTTACAATGTTTTAAATATATCCACTGCAATTTTAACACAAGAGTAGAATCAATAAAGGAATTTTGCGCCCGGCTTTTTGTGGATGAAACTTGTATGGTATCTGACTTATATTACTTTTGCCGTAGACTTAACCTGAAATTTTTCTTTTCCGGTGACCAATCTCAAAGGTCTACTGAGTTCCGATTCCTTACCAATGAATAAACGTGTCCATCTTTTTACAGGCTGTGCTCAAAGATTTACAATTTAACAGTGGTGAGTCTTTAATATTGGGTCAGAATTTACCTATTAGGGAAAGTAAAGCTTTACAGGAGCTTAAGAACAATCATAGGATTTTAACTGTACCTGCAGACAAGGGAGGGGCAGTAGTCATATTGGACATGGATTATTATCTTGACGAGGGTAAGGGACAGTTGTCCAACCCACATCACTATATGGCAATGCGTTTAGATCCTACACCTAATTTTAAGAAAGACATTGACTCATTTTTGAGTGAGACTGTGGATGAGGGTATTATCACAGAGACGGTCAAATCTCATCTAACGGTTAGGGATCCCCAGAAGCAAATTATGTATCTTTTTCCCAAAATTCATAAATCATTGACTAAACCACCTGGCCGGCCTATTGTTTCAGGGATAGGTTAATTGACTGAACCTCTCTCAGCCTTTTTGACCCAAAATTTAAAACCTCTTTTGAATGTAATTAGGGCATGCATACAAGGCACTACACAGTTTTTGAAAATCTTGTCAGATACCCAACTAGAACCTGGGTGGCTTCTTTGTACTTTAGATGACAAGGCTCTGTATACCAACATCCCCCATTGGGCTGGTCTTCAAGCCTTACAATTTTGGCTGGATCATGGCAACTTATATCCAGCTGGATTTAATACTCTACTCTTATGTATGGCGGAGCATGTGCTGAATAAAAATGTTTTCTGTTTTCAGGGGGAATGTTATTGGCAGATTCAGGGCATCGCGATGGGTGCATCATTTGCACCGATCTATTCGGATTTGTTCATGGCCTTTTTGGAAGAGCAACTTATATATGATTTCTCTCATAACATATATATTGATGAAATTGACATCTGGCAGAGATATCTGGATGATTGCTGGATGGTATGGTGGGCTAATATGGGTTTTCTTCTTGAGTTTGTCCAATACCTTAATGACAACAAGTGGGGTATAGAGTTCACTCTGAACTCGGATAGCAACAAAATCAATTTTTTGGATGTTACTATCCAGAGAAACTTGGACAATACTCTAAGTACTAAAGTTTTTTGGAAATACCCTCAATATAACAATTTGCTTCATGCTACCAGCTTACACCCCAGCCATACCATCTGCAACATCCTGAAATCCCAGTTTCTACATATGAAGAGAATTAGTTCCACTCAAAATGAATATGACTCTTCCTAGCAGGACCTCTGCAATAGACTTCAGAACAGTGGATACAGGGACTTTGACATTATTTCTGCCAGCAATTGGGCCAATAATCAAGACAGGATGTCTTTATTAGAATATAAGGCCAAAACCAGGGTAGACACTAGTGGTACCATCAGGTTCATAACAATGTTTAGGAGGAACACCAATATTATTAAGGATACTATTCACAAACATTGGAATATCCTTTTGGCCAGCGACAGTTTGTGACCAGTATTGGGGACGAGGTGTCAGTTTTCATTCAGGAAAGGTAAAATGTTGGGTTCCCACTTTTCCCATTTTAAACATACCAGTAGTCTGGGTGCTATATATAAACAACTCACCCTGTCTAGAGATACTCTTTTTGGCACTTTCCCTTGTGGACATTGCTCTTCATGTTGATATGTGAGCAAACTTAAACAATTCAATAGCAAAAATACAGTAAAGTCTATGATATTAAATTTTTTGGGAATTGTGGAACTGACTGGATTGTCTATTTGGCCACCTGTAAATGTTCGGCCTTTTATGTTGGTGAGACATCTCCTCCACTACGAATACTTATGTCGGAAAAGTGGCATACGTAATAAACGTGATACTAATGCTCTATACAGGCACTGCCTGACGCATACCAATGCAGATTTTCATTTTTAATAATTGATAGAATTGCTGGCCATAGGAACAACATGCAGGGATGGCATAGCATTTTGAACAGGAAAGAAATATTTTTGATTATTAAGCTGGGGGGGCTTTTCCCACCTGGACTAAATGATTATTTATAGTGCTTAAACTTTTTTTCCTGTATGTAACCTAGATTACTATTACTTATTTGTTTAAATCTTTACTTAATTGAAGGAAGTGATGTTGTTAATTTGTATGTGGGGGTGGGCTGTCCTTCTCATTGGTTGATGGGTCTATTTATGGAGGAATGAGTTTCATTGTGTAACGCTATTCCACTGATGAAGGCTGTTTTGCCGAAACCGGTATGGAGAATAAAATTACAATTGCCATTTTAAATGGCTTGATTTAGTCTTGTTTGTCTTGTTTTTCAGTTTTGTATTTTTCCCATCTTGTTGCAGCTCTGAGCTTCTATTGCATGCTACCCATGCATTTTTTTAATTCTGTCAGGTCAGAGGTTATTCTGTGTAGCACTGTAAGCACAATGTCCATTTTCTGTGATGATGGAAGTCCCATCATCCTTTTTTGCAGCAACTCCAGCTGACCAATACCTTTTAATGTTCTAGCAGATATTGTTTCTAAATTATGGAAATATTAAATGGGTTCTGAAAGCTGTGAATCTATACTTCTACCATGGATGGACACTACAGTGCCTCCTTCTCAATCTTTTTGAATAAATGAGGATCTGTTTACATTTGTCTGACACGTACAACAGAGTCTTCCAGAGGAGGGTGAATGCACATGAACAAATACACCCACACATTTTCAATACTCAGGGTTATGTACTGTAGATCAAACTAAATATAGCATTTGTACAATAGATTAGAAGTTTACTTACTTTATGATGTATTCTGGAAGATAATGTCACAGTACATGCTGCAGTGAAATGTAATTTATTGTGTAAGATTATTTTTGATACTACAGAAAACAAGACAGAGAAGTTTCAAAAACAGAACAAAAACTATTCCTTTATTTAGCAGTTTTTAATTCAGAGTTATAAGAATTTATCAGAATTTGGACAGCAATTATGTTATCACAGCAAGTGGCATTTTTATTTGGCTGTTTTCCAGCATACTGGCTCCTTTGTATCATCTGTGTTAAAGAGATTACATGCTTACAGATTAACTGCCAGTTTAAATCTCAGATAGTATATTAATCCCAAGAGCAATCTCCTTGTTCAAAATAGCAGGATATATTTTCTGTTACAGTTCACAGTCAGTAATGATGATAAGTAAGACTTGAATTCCAGTTAGCGTCAGAAGTGGAAATGGAAGGGATTTGATATATGGACATAAATACTTTTTCTTCATGGTGAAAAAAAACAAAGTTAAACACTCCAGCCTAAAAATTATGCAGGAAGAGTACAAAACTTATCCAGCTGAGTTGTACTTATTCCACTAACCTAGAACTCGGGGGGGCTAACAAAGAAAGGTATGTTGGCAAAATAACCCAGAGATAAGAACATTAACTCAATAAGCCACGAATAAACTTGGTATATCAAGCAGCATGAGTTAGATTCTCACATTTACTTGTACTCTCCTCTGAGTTAAAACAACAAAAAAAATAGCCTGGATTGTTGGCTTACTGCTGAAAAGGGTTAGCTATGTGAAGCCTGCCTTTCTTTCTTAATACTGTGGTGTAATGAAAACAATATTAAGTTGCTCAGAACTATTAAAAAGTAAACGATAGGATACTGAAAGATAAAGCTACTGTAGAAAATTATAATTCTGGCTATATGGCTGTCCTAAAATTCCACTGAAAGTGGGAAAGGTTTTAGTTTGCATATGTGGAACTGTGAGGATAACTTTATTTTTTGTATATTCTCACACTCTTAGTAGCTTAATACTTCTCAGCTACTTTGATTTAGGCAACTAGTATTATTTCAGCCCTGTTCCTTGTGCTAGTTTTCCCAATATAATCAAATGAATTTATGGATGTAAACTGTTTCTGCCCTGAATTAAGTCCTTGTCATTAATGAAAATGTGATACTTGTACACATTTATTTTTTTAAATAAAAAGCCGAGTCTGTCAACAACTATCTGCTGTGATTTCTGAAGCCAAGTGCTATGATGTTTTAATGCTTACAAATTTAAAGAACATAGCATGAGTCATAGAGCTTGTGCTAAAAAGACCCTGCTTCAATGACATGGTATTTTATGATTAAGATATAAGCTCATTTGCATGTCTCTGAATTGCAGTTAACTATGGTCAAATGCAAATCAGCACTTCCTGCAGCTGTTGACTGTGACATATGCGCCATGTAGTCCTAGGCATCCCAACCTCTTCAGTCACTACCCCCCCACACACACGTAGTCACACACACACACACACACACACACACACACACACACACACACACACACACACACACACACACACACACACACACTAGTAGTACTGTTATCCCTAGGGGGTTAGTGGTCCCTCCCACCCAGTGTTGTAGATTATGAACAATAGTACAGAGATGTATGGAGGTATGACAGCGGGTCTATATTATAACAACAAACGATCAGATGATTGAACATTGTTATATTGACCCCTAAAATCTTGAATACTCAAAACAGCAAACAACCAGAACAGTGATTTTGTACCCCCCCCCAAAAAAACACTAAACACTAAATGAAGTGGGGGCCTTTGCCCCCACACCCCCTACTTAAATATACCAACTTCGAGATCGGACTACAGTGGAGGAAATGGCAAAACCCAGCCGGCTGACCCAGCGATTTCTTTCCCTGGGAAATAATTTCCTGTTCAGGCCATTCGCTATTTTGCCAGTTCGACACTTTGTGTTCGAACTAACAGCATCCGATCATCTGATCATTCCCTTAACTAAAGTAGACCCATGACAGCCACCATAACCCTCCTAACACACACACATGCAAGCACACACAACCCACTACTCAACACACACACACACACACACACACACACACACACACACACACACACACACACACACACACACACACACACACACACACACACACACACACACACACACACACACACACACACACACATATGCAGCCCCTTGCACACATTTACTCATACACCTCCCAACCCTACCTTACTATTAAAATCCTTAGTACTTACCTCTTCTACAATGACTGAACACAGCCTTTTAGCCATATTCATTTCCATCGTGTGGTAGGGGTGGCCATGCTGTTCTATACTTCTGAACAATTTCATGAATTACTTGGCATGTAGATGCCTTCCTGGAGGTGGTTCTGGGAAAAAGAGAACACTTGGCGAATTAAAATATGCTTCTCTCCTGCCTCAGAGACAGTTCAAAGCAGTGCTGGACTCATGCTGGAGTACCGTGTTAGGGCTGTCTCTGAATTCAAAATGTTATTGATGTTATTGCAATACCTAGAGGTAATCTTTAGGAATCCCCTCCCCCCATTTGTTCTAATTTTTCTGCAACTGCTGCAGTATTGCGCACTGCAAAATAGATCTCAGTGGTTGACTTTAGGTTGATAGAAAATTGTCAAATGATAAATGGATGAAAGTTTGGAGAACTTACATGTCTTAGTCTAGTCCACTGTAATCACTCTTAAATAAGTGGCTTAGAGTACAGAACTTTTGCTTCTGAATTCTGCAATGCACTGCCTTAGTAATATGATATTCACATGCTTGCTTTTTACCAAAAGCCATTCACTAGGACACAGTTGTTTTATTTTCCATAAATATTTCTGCAAAACTTGATTTAGAAATTGTCTGTAGTGATAAATGTGGACCTTCATAATAACAAAATATAACCCACAGAATAAGAGATTAAAGAAATTGAGTTTTTTGTGTCACTCAGTTATGACCACCCATTATAATTAATGTGATACAGAAAGTTTTTAAAAGCTTTTTAATGCATGTGTATCATTCCTTTATTATGACAAGACCAAAACTTACTATTTTTGTAGAACACAGTTCTTCATACAGGTATACAATACATAAACTGAGAAACGTCATGTCTTCCATGTTTTGAAATGTTTCACCTAAGTAAAAACAATTATTAAGCTGTTTCACCAGTAGTCATTAGCACAAACTTAATTTTTTGTATTGTGTTGAAATGAGTTAAATGCCACCTATTCTTATAAAAAAATGTTTTCCTTCTTCTGCGCTGCCATCCCATAAGTTACCAGTTGTTAAAATATTGTCTTTCACTTTACCCGTTCATTCCTTCTTTCCTCTCGTCCACTAAAAATAAAAGTAAGACAACATCAGGCTGTTGTGGTTTCTGATAGTGAACTGACAACCAGCCTTCTGCTCATCTACTATTTTATGCTTGCCAAACTCCTTGCTGTGTTTTCAACTATGTATGCAAACCTTGTAATTAACACCAAGATGCTGGGAGTCATACTCACCCCATTTCCCACTCAAGATCGAATTAGAGGCTGCACTATTCTGGAGTTAAGTAAAACTAAGTTTTCAGTCACAGCAATCATCATCATTTCCTCACATCAGTGCAGCCATGGTGCTTGTATAATTAGTAGTTGGTGGGAGGCACATGGCTCATGCGTGGGGGGGGGGTGCAGGGGGCATTATCCCCTGCATAAAATGAACTAAATGGCAGTGGCATGCATACTGCATGATAGTTAGGCAGACAGATTCAATCTAAATTTATTTTTTCAATTTCTGTAAGGAACTGTTTCATCTAAAGGCATTTTTTTTGCATTTCTTGACTAGGCAAGTCTATCTGAGCATAGCCTTTTTTCATTGTAGGGCTGGGAAAAAAGCACCAACATACACTACAGTTTAAATAAAAACTGTAAAACTGTGGACATTAAAATAACTTTGTGATAGTGGGCGTAGAAGTACATAATATACAACACCAATATACCTAATCATAATGATAGGAATCAAGATTGATAATATTATGGAACACAAAGTAGGGACAGTCTGAGCAAAGATGCCAGGGGAATCACAGAAAACTGTGAAAAAGCAGGTGCATTGAGTGAATACCTTGTTTCAGTCTTCACAAAAGAAAGCAAGAAAGGGGTACATACTGGGAGGGAGGCAAAACAGAAGGGGAACAACAATGCACAGACACTAGAACAGAGGGTGAAGAAGTTCAAAGGGAACTGGTTGTTTTAGAAAGAAAAAAGTTCAAGGATCAGATCTCCCATCTCACATAGTCCTTGGAAATCTGGGAAGTGCAGTGGGAAGTCTCCATGAAGGCGATCATGTAACAGTTTGCTGGCTGATGCAAAAATGCCTAAAGACTGGAAGGCAACAATAGTGGTAGTCTTACTCAAGCATGCAGGACAGCCAAAACAAATAAATAAATACAATCCAGGGAGCAATGCCTCTGTTAACTTATCAACACTGGTAGGGAAACCATAGAGATAATCATGAGGAGTGGGCTGATACCATGCTTAGAAAACAAATGTCTAGGACAGCATCCAAAACCAATTAACTGACAGAAAGAACTGCCAATTAAACCTGGTTCAGTTTTATGATACAGTTACTGGTGATATTGATGGGGGAGTAACTGTAGACATTGTCTAGCTGGACTTCAGGGATCAGAACCATAACAAAGACTGAATGGGAGGACACAGGGGGTTGTGATGAGAGGGACAATGTAAGGAATTCTTCTTCTTCTTCTTTCCGCTTTTCCCGGTTAGGGGTTGCCACAGCAGACCACTTGTCCACTCATGATTGGCAGTAGAGTTTTACAGTGTCAAGTTGCCAGCCCGGCACCCAACCTTCCACGGAAGGCACACACACACACACACATTCACTCACACCTAGGGCCAATTTAGAGTGTCCAATCCACATACAGCATGTCTTTGGGATGTGGAAGGAAACCGGAGCACCCAGAGAAAACCCACGCGACCACAGGGAGGACATGCAGACTCCCCACAGAAGGCACCTCAGCTGAAGATCGAATGAGAGAACCTCTTGCTGTGAGGCAACAATGCTAACCGCTGCACCACCATGGCCGCCCGGACAATGTCATGAAGTGAGGAAATAATTAATGGCACATGGGTCTGACCTCTGTCCAGTATTCTTCAGATTGTTTATCTTGGACATATGTGAGGGACAAAAGAATAAGATCACCTTATTTGTTAGCACCACAAAGGGAGGACAACAGTGGATGTGGATAAACGTGCACTGAAGGAATGGAGAAGGCTTACATGTGGGCATAAAAGTGACAGGTGAAGGTCAGTAAAAGCAGGTGCAAAGTACTGTACTTGGGCCACAACAACCCTGATGAGAAGTATCCCCTCGAGGCAGTGGAAGTGGTTATAGAGCAGGAAAAGATGACAGGGGTGATAGCCACACGTGGACTGGAGCATATGCAGCAGAGTAGGAGGGAAGTGGCAGCAGAAAGTGAGCTGCTGAGGTGTATCCTTAAGGGAGAAATTCCAGAAGCAGGGAAGTAATGTTTCCATTCTACAGGAGCGTGGTCAGGTCACACCTTGAGTACTACATGCAGTTCTGGAAGCCATATAAGTAAAAGAGCATCAGGCTGAAGTAACAAATTCAGATAAAAGCTCTCAGAAAGTTAAGTGGAGTGAAGGGAATAGACAGGTGGGACATGATATTGGACTCTGACTTTATTCATTGTCTTAAAAGTTACCTAGCTTGCCTGTCTAGTTGCATGTATCCTATATGACAGAGCAGCACTGTTTCTGGTTTAAATCATTTATGCCGGGGTCCCCTAGTGTTCCATACTGAGCTCTCTTTAACATCCTTGTAAATAATTTTATAATTAAGCTGGAGATTAGTTGTTATGATCCCTATGTTAGACAAGGAACTGGAATATATACTGTATTATTGAGTGTATGACTGGGTATCTGTTTTGAAGGGTATAGTATATGATGTGCAATTTTTAACAGAGGCATCATACAGACTGTGTGCAATCAGAGAAATAACTTCTGAGCAAATTTACAACTTCTAATTCACTACTAAATTCAGTTAAATTAGAAATTATGAAGGGATAGGAGAATATATGAAATGCCTACATATAAAAAAAAGACTAAGCCTGCAAGTTTGTCAATCATACAATCAAGTTCACTAATCATGCAATATACACATGGTTCTACTTTGCTCTACTCCTGGAATGCAGTATTGGATATTGTTCCCTTCTACAGAACTCCTTCACAAAACTATAACTTGGTATATTACTATAAAAGACTCCAGATAATATCATACAAAAACTATAACTTGGTATATTACTATAAATGACTCCAGATAATATCATACAAAAGCTATAACTTGGTATATTACTATAAAATACTCCGGATAATATCATACAAAAACTATAACTTGGTATATTACTATAAAAGACTCCGGATAGTATCATACAAAAACTATAACTTGGTATATTACTATAAAATACTCCGGACAGTATCATACAAAAACTATAACTTGGTATATTACTATAAAATACTCTGGATAATATCATACAAAAACTATAACTTGGTATATTACAATAAAAGACTCCGGATAGTATCATACAAAAACTATAACTTGGTATATTACTATAAAAGACTCTGGATAGTATCATACAAAAACTATAACTTGGTATATTACTATAAAATACTCCGGATAGTATCATACAAATTATTTTCTTTGCTGTACTTTGCAAACATGACATCAGATATCAGTGATATCGTTAGAACTCTTTCACAAAACTACAAAACTGTCTTACACTAGTCTTCCCTTAAATGCAAGCAAAACTAAGACCATGCTATTCACTATAAAGTCTTTGAACATTAAATCATCTAATGACCTCTGTATAAAATCATCTTTCAGTGATGAGACTAAAATTGCAGAGAATATTAAATTCATGTGGATTGCTGTAGATCAGTCATACGTAGTTGTGAGGCAAAAAAGAATGAGAATGTGAACGTAAGTGGCAGAAATTATATTCCTTTACAGGTTAGCCAGCCTCACTGCCCTTCACAGACTGCGGAGCTCATCAGTACACAGGATCTCACACTACAGCTACTGTTCATCAATAGAGAAAGGACTCATTTGAGGTGGTTTCACTGGGTGCCTCCAGCAGGAAGTGTACTACTTATGTCCCAATAGGAGGCACCCTGTGGTAGACCCAGGACACATTGGAGTGTTCTCTGTCTCTCAGTTTGAGCTAGAGACTGCTCCTGGAGATAAGAAATTGTAATCTATCCTGCCCAGCTGCTACCAGTGGGTTCTGTCTAGGAAAGGTACTTTAGAATAGGGAGGGTAGTTGGGATTTATGGCTGGAGAGATGGACAAATATTTACCACATGGTCACTGCATAATGAAGGATGAAAAGGAACTTCTTAAACATAGAATAAACTTTTAAATGTAAGCTTAGAAGTGCTCCAAAGAAGTAGAACGTAAAGTACTTGGAGAAATAAAAATCTCATGGGATATGCATACAAATGATAAGTAAATAAACGCAGAAGTATAAAGGAATCTGAGGCTTGCATGTCAGATAATGTGAAACTAAGATGAACACTAGAAAAACAGTCAGGAAGATTGGTGATACTAAGATGTGTTGTTAGATAAGGAAAATTAAGTCATCCTCCTGAAACCACAGTTGGAGTCCTTTATGTAGCTTCAGAAATGCCCTTCTTTGTAAGGGCACATGATATATGCATTCAGATGAGAGGGGCTAAATGGTACAAAATCTGCAGCGGATTCAGAGAGTCAGTGCAGATGCAGATTGTATAAGGTACTTCCTCCAGTGTACAAAGTACTAGGAATGTTTCACTTTGAGAAAACTGTAGAGTTTTGGAGATCTTGCCTTAAAATGACACAGGGTTCACTCACAGACTGCTGAGTTGATTAGGGAATGCAATTAAATGCAATATGAAAGTTTTGGGGTGGCCCCAGGTGACTGAAGAGTTCAGCCTTGAAACAAAATGAAATTACTGCAGACCTTTACTGAAGGTAAAAACAAAAGAATTACCATTGACGGCATGACCTTTGGCAAAAGGCTGGTACTGTGCAAAACAGTACTTATATCAGGGAGGGGTTAGCAATGTTGTTAAAAACAAAATGTTGTTTAATACTATGCAGCTGTCATTAAGGGTCAGTAGTCATCCATCCACAAGTTTGATTAGTTCAAAGTGCTCACCAATACCAAAATGGAACTTCAAACACCAGTTGTTAACTTGTATAAAAGGCTTAATTTCTTGGAAAGCTATGGGTCTTACCTGGCATTGTGATACATCGCTTACCAATTGGCAAAGGATAGTAGGAGGTATGACAGAGGTTATCCCATAGATCTAATAGGAGCACAACAAATAGGAATAACTTTTTGCAGTGAGAAGGAAGCACCTCTATAATTTGTAAATAAAAAGAGGCATGTGGAACTTGCAGGGTGAGTCTCACCTTCAGTTTTATAGATGACTTATAATCCTCTGGCTCTAAGTATGATATACTGTAAGCTTTTGCTCTATTGTTGATTAATACAGAGTCATTTGTAGTTGAGGCAATGGTGCTGTAGCGCCTACAGTGTTAGGAACAGGAAATAAAAATAAATGAATAAAATAAAAAAATAAAGCAAAAAAGGAGGTGGGGTGAGGGCATTGACCATGTGCAGGGAAAAGACATGCTAACTGTGTTCAAACAACATTTAAATAAAGGGTTGGAAAAGCTGATCTGAAGATGCAAAATGTCAAATGTTGTTTTGGCAGAATCTTATGTTCAGATTTTTCCTATGCTGGATGGGTCAGAGTCCATCAGACTATTATGTAAGGAAGGGTATGAGATTTCAACAGTGAGTGTGATATTCAGATTAAGTAGTTCAGGGCAGTCTTTGTATTTTCAGATGAAAATAACATTGTGTTGGAATAAAATTCACAAAACAAAATTCTGTATGTGAAGCCACACACCATAAATACAGTGCTGCATAATGTCTCAGTGGTTAAGATCTTTGCCTCACTAGTCTAGTGTCCATAGTGGAATTTAAAGCTCTGATCATGGTCTGTGCTGTTCCTGCATGATTTTCCAGTGTCAAGGAAGGATTTCTCTAGGTAGTCTGGTTACTTCCCACCTACAAAAAACATGCAAGTCGATTGACTATTCTAAACAGTCTAGCAAAGTCTGTAGTACAGAACAGATAATGTTTAAATACAACATTTAAAATAAAACTGATCAAAAATCTAAAATGGTGGAATGTTCATAAAACAAAAAGTGATGTCTGTTTGTAAAACAGTCCCTGGTTTATTGTAATCTTGTACACAAAGCAGTACATCCTTGTATCTTCTGACTCATTCAGACTGCTAGAAAATCACCAGAAAAGCACTTTATATGTTTCACCATTTTTAATAAATCGCTTTACAAGTGAGTTAATGAGTCATAGTTAAAAGGCTTACAGATACAAGAACAAGCAGCTGGGAAACTGGGAAGAAGATATGTGAGACAGAAAGGCTATCACTCTATTAACTGCCAAGTGATCAGTAATGCATAGGGCATCATCTGCAATGAGTGTTCAGGGCATTCAGGCAGTTATCATGACTCCTATATATGGCACACAAGTGACTTCTGCTGAATGCTTGCGAATGGTGGCTTTCCTAATGGCATCTCATTGGTGATGCCTAATATGGCCTGGAGTTCTACATAATGACATAAATTAGAAATCCACAGAATGAAACAAACTAGGGATACAACAATGCGCTGTCTTATGTCCAGATTATTTCAGAGTGTATGCTGTAGCTGCTGAAGCAAGCTTTTGCGGCCTGGATGTGTCAAGTGGTGCCCTGCAGTATGACCCTGACACGTGTGAATATTTTTTTACTATGTGCATTATTATAGGATATCATACTTAGGGGACAGTTTTTGTGGGGGGGAGCATTAATTGCTGCAGAATCAGCCACCAACACATCAGGCAGTGGTTGTTGAGATAGATGTGAAGACAGTGGAAGAGCTAACAAAAGGGGATGATCATGCTAGACAGAGGTGGACACAGAATGCTGTGGCACAGGCAAAGCATTAAAATTGATGCATGAAAATCCAGCACCAGAATGTCCATATCCATGCATAGGCTGGCCACACTGTGCATCAGACATAGGCAACTAAAGTAAGAAAGTACAATGGACAGGCACAGCAACCGTCATTTTCACAAGTGGGGAGGGAGCACAAATGGGCAGTGTCCTTCACAGGGAAATGTGAGAATGCTGAAGACAATGAAAACTAAGACTGCACTTGTGCATAGGAGCTGTGTGTGCCTTTGTCGGAGCACAATTGTTGCTGACAGATCTACAAACTCTCTAGCCCTCACTGATGTCTATGCAGTAGCAAGACTAGTTGCCTGACTCCCCCAGAATGGGCAGGCTAGCACTGGCTACTTACTTCCATAATCCTTTGTTGGTTCCTCCAATGTCTGGAATATTAGTAGATCTTGAGTTGTCTTCATCACAGTCAGAACTTCATCCCTCAGCTGATTAGACATAACTTTTTAATATCTTTCCCACTCATGGCACAGTTTATCAACTCTAATTTCATTGTCACAGATAAATTGTATCACTGGTAAAATGGCATGACTTACAGATCTAGTGGTTAATACTGCTATAATAACTCACTTATTTTGCGTTAATTACCATAAACAGATGCAGATGTATCATATCCTGCCGACCCAGGTTTGATTCTGAGATAGACTATTTATACATTGTGTGATAGATCAAATGATTTAATCAGAATTAACCTGCTTGGATATAATTGAGAAATAACAGTTGCAACTGTATAGAGATTTCTTTCTTATGAAAAGGCCAAATAAATGCAATGGCACACAAAAGCAACATGCAGTGGTTAAGAGAACAAATAAGTATGTTACATAAAGGGAGATAATGGAAGATAAGGAAACATGGAACACTAGGTTGAAGCAACCAAAACAGCATTTGAATGGAAAAAAAAATACCTTTCCCCAGAAGGATGTGTCGATGACGCAGTTGTGACAGAGAATTAACTCATGAAAGGGTATGTATCTTAGCTAAATAAATGAAGGAACACTTGGAGCATGCTTTTGAAAATAGCTATAAATGGAGAGCACAGTAAAGTTTAAACAGTGTTTACTTGCTGACAAGAGGAGATAAAATAATCCATGCAGAAACTCATTTATCTGAAATTCTGATAGAATGGCTTTTAGGTTATCAGCTGTTTTAGAAAGCTGCCAGTTTGAGAGGCAGACCTAAGTTTTATAGCACTGCCAAAGAGCACTGCTGTGGAATCCCACTTAGAAAACTGCAGAACAGGCTCTCTCTTCATTTTCCATAGGTATTCAGTCTAGTCATTGGACTTTAAGGATTCATGTGGTAATTACTATTCTGCACTGCTTGTGAACCAGAGTCATGTAATCATATGTTCACTATTTTTAAGAGAGTAATTTTCCTCTAAATCCTAGAAGTCTCCTCTCTTACTGTTGATACATAACAAACCTTTTTTGCTGTAGTAGTGCTCAGTTCCCTAATCCTTATAATACCATCACATAACTACTACCGTTAGCTACTCCCTGGCAGAAATATTTTCCAAGTACTGAGTAATTTATCTTTTGATAAACTGATTTTTTTTCCCACCATAACTGTGTTTTTCTTCTAGATAAAGTCCCAAACCAATGTATCTGTTCTCCATTTTCACTTGATTGTACCAGGTAATCATTGCTTAAATATGAGGCTAACGTTTGTTACAGGTGCAGCCTTCAGGCCTTAGGCCTCTTATCTCCATTGCTGCCCTCTCCTAACCACTTTTTTTATTAAACAATCTGTGTAGCCCCACACATTTGCCCTGCTGCATCCTGCTCTCTCCTTCAGTTTGTCCCCACTTTATGATGTGTAGCTACCAGCTACCGTCTCCTCATTCCTGTCCACAGTGGCATGTATTTACATGACTGCCTTGAAACTTGATTCTTCATTCATTAGCAGTGACTTTTAATTCATACATTTTCAAATAAAAAAAGATTAAAAGCATTCAGCACTGTTAATAAGGTTATTGTTCCACATGTCCTGCAACATAGGATTAGTACAGATGGTTTGACCTCAATAGCTGATGAGAGTCCTTGGGTAAAATAAAAATTGGTGAATAGGTAAATCTGCTTGGCCCAAGGAATTATCTTACTCCTATAAGAGCAGAAGGGACCAATTCCACTATATGATAAATTAGCTCTAAGCTTCTTAATAAAAGTGGCAGATTAGCTTCTCAACATCTGTTTTTTGCTGTCTGGTTTACATAATCACAATTTCATGTCAAACATAATGCATTAATTCTGTAAGACAAGCAAAGATAGCAATAGTCATGGTGCATTTTGATCCATAATGAAATAGTAGGATGTTTTAACTCAACACTATTAGGTCTGTAAAGCTTGTGCCTACCCTAGATGTATATTAATAATGTTAAGAAGCTCAGTAAAGTCAGGTGTAGAAAGCAGAGGGGTTTACAATAAAAAGTAATAGGGTACTCATCTAAACTGCCTATCACAAAATGTAGGATCTCCCTTATGATAGATAGACCTCAGTGAAGCCGTAACAATTTTGTCAGTTGCACTCCTGCCCACTATTAAACAAATGTTCGTTTATAGTGATTTAGTACTTTTCTCTCTAGTCCAGGGAAACTCGTACCACTGAACAGCTGTATTAGGCAACTGCCTTTTTTCTAAAACAGTGATATCCAGGCATGGCCAGTCTAAAGAACAGGCAGACAATGAAATTTATGAGTTTCACTCCTTATATATTAACTTGATGTTATGCAGCTTTCAACAAAGTCTAGCTACGCACATGAAAAAGTACAAATCAATGAATTTTAATCAGGTTTACTCTGCAAGCTGATTAAGCATTGCAGGGCTCTCTAGACCATATCTCAGCTCATTCCATCTGAAAAAAAATGAGCTATTGTTCCTGCTACACATAAGCACTGGATAATGAAAAAGGCAAGGAAAATAAATAAATAAACCACTACGGAACAAAGCGAAATAACTTTTCCAGTGAAATAGTATGTGTAGCATTTGCCATCTAGTGGCAGACAAGTTCTAACTGCATCATATACACTGAAAAATGCAAAAACAGTCCTAGAAAATCAAACCCAGCAGTTTCATCCAGCATGATTTGCTGTGTAACAATACCTGTATGGTAGTCTTCTGATCAGTGCTGCTTCTGACAAGAAAACAGGGCTGGTGTTACAATTCTGGGGCCCTCATAGGTGCTGCACCCTCACCACATGAATATATCAATCATGTATGTTTAGTACAAGCAGCTCTTCAGACAAGGAAGCAACAATCTGTAGTTGTACATCACATTTTTACAATTACTCACTGGCTTTTGGATGCAGTGTTTCACCATGTTTTAAATTGCAAAAAACATATGTACTGGATGAAGGCAGCAGATCCATTCACACCCATGTCACTTATTTTTCATCTCTTCTATTCTCAGAATGGCATACTCAGACCATTTATCATATCAGTCGCTGTTATGTATACTAGACTACCATCCTCCAAAAGCTGAGAGCTATACCAGCTTTCAAAAATTAAGGCTGACTTTTAAATGTCAACTACTGGAAGCTTTTAATTTCAGAAATATAATTTTATTTGTTTAAATGTGCGTGCTGTTTACTGGTCATTATGCACCCTTTTCTGACATGAGCTGGGCCATAAGAGGAACAGTAAATGGCGTACATATATGGATATTTTTAGAGTAGCCAGTATGCTGCATGGCCCAGACACTAGATCTTTTCCACATTTCGGACAAAGCTCTGTCCAGTGCTCTATATCCTAGGTCTCAGTGCTATAAATATTCCGGAGCCCATTTAATGACGTGTGATTTAGCTTCACTGCTGAAATTAAGCACACTGCACATTCAACTACTTAACTAACTAGTATATATAAGGAATACACCTTTGTAAAGTTCGTAGACGGCACATTTTACACAGCTTGGTAGTAACTTGATTAAAGTGTAGCTATCATTCTAAGTCTTTTGGATTAAGCACTTGGGCTTCAGACCAGTTGTTTTACATTAGGAAGGTTTGTGGCCTGCACTGTGGTGGCAGGACAGGTAGCTTACATCCTTCTAAGTTGGGAACTGCTGATTGAGGGCTCAGTGTCTGTTATTCTAAAAGTGTATTAGTTCTGGTTTAAGCTCTTGGGCTTCAGGCCAGTTATTTTACATTAAGAAGGTTTGTGGTCTGCACTCTTGTGGGAGGAGAGGTTGGACTCTGCCCTTCTGAGCTGGGAATTTCTGGTTAAAGGCTTATAGTGCCTACATATTTGAACTGTTTCTTACGGAAATTGGTACACCTTGTTTGCTGTAGCATAGACTAGATCCAGGCCTGCTGAATCTAGCTTTGTTTGTATGCTTGTTGTTTGTTTGCTTGTTATTTCCCTGAAAAGCTAATTCCACCTAAAACACGACTTTTCAGCGCTTCTGTGGATCCCTAGTGATATCTGCATTGCTTACTGTACTTATTTCCTTGTTTCACTTGAAAGAAAGTTACTGTTTGTCGTTTTTGCATTTAAGTTACCTGTAACACATTGCATTTAAGTTACCTGGCACTTGCTCACTAAAGCAATTATATAAGTCAGCACTAAAAAATTAAAAGCACTACACCCTCACAAACTCCCCTTGAGTACCTTGTTCCCCATTGGCCCTTTTTTTCAATTATAGAGGAATTCCCAATACTATTCTAGCATGTCCAAATGTCAGTTGTCAATCTCCTCTCCGGTCCAGCTGGTGAATCTGGGAATCTTGAGGCAATGTTACAACTGCCTCATGTACACAGACAACCCTCTCCTCCTCCCAACAAATTCCAACACATGTGAGAGATGCAACCATATAGCCAAACTGGAGGCTAAGCTCTCTCAACTCAGTACTGGCGTAACCAGTCAGGAGGAGAAGGAAACCACACTCACTACAATTCCAGTCTCACATAGACCTACCACGACAGCAAACCAAACACATAAACACACAAAAACATACTCAGAGGCTCTAAATAAAAATCTGCCTAAGCAGCGGAGACCTCCAAAGCAGACACCCAAGCAACCGCTACCCCAAAACAAAACAAGTGCAACACATAGCTCACAAAGCCAGTGTGCCAAACAGTCACAGCCCTTAAGGCTAAACAACACACCTGATACACTTGTAATAGGTGACTCTATCGTCAGGCACACTGACGTCCCGCTCACCAGGCTGAACAAGGAGAAGGTCACGGTGAGCTGCCTGTTGGGCGCTAGGATCCGCCACATAACACAAGCGCTCAGGTCACTCCAAGGCAAGTACAAATATGACTCAGTCATTGTCCATGCTGGTGTGAATGACCTGAGACATACCTCCCTGGACTACATGAAAAGAGACATAGAGGAGCTCACTGAGCATGTAGCCCAGGCCGGTATGACCCTGACCTTGAGTAGCATCTTACCCTCACCAAGAATGATGCCACAATATGAAGACAAGATGATCAATTTCAACAATTGGCTTAAGTATTGGTGTCATTCAAAGGGGATCCAATGCCTGTCATCCTGGGATGACATGCTCGACAAGCCACGATGCTTCGCTAAGCTTGCACCTGTCACCTCTGGGCTTTCGGATATTGGCAAAGGCTCTTGCTTCCCCCATAGTGTCTTTTTTAGGCAAGGCTCAAAAGACAAACCCACCTCCATAGGTATCACAAGGGATAAGAAACTAAGAGTAATGCTACTCAATGCCAGAAGTCTAAACCTCAAGATGCACGCACTTGAAACTCTCCTTAGCATGGAGAACATCGATATCTATGCAGTAACAGAAACCTGGTTCAAGGCTCCCGAGAGCAGCCCATCACTACCAGGTTATACCTCATACCATGCTTTTCGGCTCCAAAACTTGGACCGAACCACAAAAGGAGGGGGAGTATCAATATTCGTCAAAGATATCCACACCTCCAGGTTGGTGGCACAGCATGAAAAATCAGAGACTATCCATGTGCAACTAACAGTGGGTAAAACTGCCTTCCATTTTATATCCTGCTACAGACCACCCTCCCAAACCCAGGAACCCCACTCGGCCTTCCTGAGAACACTGGAAAATATGAAGGTCTCTCCAAACACCATTATATTGGGCGACTTCAACTACCCAAACATAGACTGGGAGCATTACTCTAGCTCCAACAACCTAGCCCAAAGGTTCCTAGAATTTATAAACTCAAACGCTATGGAACAACTTGTTACCACTCCCACAAGAGGGGAAAACATACTGGACCTGATCATCACCAACACGAGGACTCTATGCTCCAGACCAGAAGTGTATCCCTCACTGGTAAGATCAGACCATAAACTAATCTCACTGGATATTCACTTCCCCACCCCAGCCCCTGCCCAGAAAACCACAGTGAAAAACTTCTCTAAAGCAAATTTCACACTCCTCAAAACCAAGGTGGAATCCTTCAAAGCCCCTGGGCCTGTGGAAAATATGGCCCAGACCGCGGAATCCTTTATAAATGCATTCTATGAACACCTTCAGGAATGCATGGATCATGCAATCCCAAATGAAACCAAGACCCAATCCTCCAAAGGCAGACGTCCTGTCTGGTGGACCCCAGCCATAAACAAACTATACAATAGAAGGAGGAAGCTACTACATGATAAAGCAAAATCCTAAAAAGGGAAGGCATCTCTGATCAGTATTAGCAAAAAACTACGGGCACTCATAAAATCGTCTAAGGCCAGCTTCGAGAGAAAAATTGCACAGTACACTAAGGATAATCACAAGGCTTTCTTTAGTTATGTTAGGAACCTGGGTGGGAATTCCCAGATATGCTCAGAATTAGTCCAAAATGACAAAAAATACACCGAACACACAGACATTGCCAACATAGCACAAACTTCTCCCCCCCCTCCCCACCAAAAGGGCAAATATCTATCCCAGCAGAGTGCTGCCCCCCCCTGACATCTCAGATGCTCAGGTAAGAGCCGCCCTCTCCAAAGCAAAAAACACAGCATCAATGGGACCAGACGGTGTCCCCGGCTGCATCCTACATGAACTCCAAGAAGGGCTAAACCCAAACATAAAACTACTGTTCAATCTCAGCCATACTACAGGATATGTACCCAAAGAGTGGCGTACAGCAACAGTAGTCCCTCTCCACAAAGGTGGTGCCTCAACTGATCCTGGAAACTATCGCCCCATAAGCCTGACTAGCTTGGTCTGCAAAGCTATGGAAAGGATCATCATGGACCTCATAAATAAAGATATTGGGGACCTACAGACACTGGATCCTACCCAGTTCGGCTTTGTTAAGGGCAGATTCTGCCTCTTAAACCTGGTCAATTTCTTTGAAACAGTCACCAAGGCCATTTACGAGGGGAAGGTGGTCCACACAGCCTACCTGGACCTCGCAGAAGCCTTCGATACAATACCCTACTCAGGCATTATAGATAAGCTAAGCTCACTAGCTTAAATATAAACCCCTATGCCACTAGATGGGTTGCAAACTGGCTCGAGGACAGAACCCACATGGTTAGAATTGCTGGAGCCATATCAGACTCCAAACTAGTTACACGTGGCATCCCACAAGGCTCAGTCCTGGGACCTCTCTTGTTCGGTATATATTTCTCGGAGGTACAGGCCAACACAGAAGGACTGTGGCTGACCAAGTTCGCAGATGACTGCAAACTGGGCGCCATAATCGACTCTCCAGCCGACATAAGCATCCTCCAAAAGGGCCTCATAGAAACAGACAACTGGTGCCAGAGCCATGGCCTCAAGCTAAACACCAAAAAGTGTATAGTCATCCCCTTTGGCAAAAACAAAGTGCCCACAAATTACCATATAGGTGGTAATCCATTAAGTACAGAAGAAGTAATTAGGGACCTGGGGACCCAAGTTGATAGCAATCTCTCATTTGACAACCACGTGGCCAAAGTGGTTAGAAAAACATTTTATATAGCCCACCTAATCATGAAGGGATTCACATCTAGATCAGGGGAGGTCATCGTGCCTCTTTACTCATCCCTCATCAGGCCCATAATTGAGTACAATGCCCCTTTTGGGATGTACCTTACCAGACACCTGCAGCAACTGGAAAGACCCCAAAAGTACCTCACCAAGAGGATCAAAGGGCTCAAACAGATGCCATATGCTGCCCGGTTAAAGAAACTCCAGCTCTACTCAGTGGCATACCACCTGCTCAGAGGCGATCTGTGCCTGACGTATAAAGCCATGTGTAACCTGGAATTAATGGACATGCTGCACCTCAGAAAATCCAAATCCCATCGAGCTACGTGCTCGAGAGACTTGAACCTCAGCACTGAAATAAATAGGACATGCTGGAGGGACAGAGTCATAACCCAGAGGCTCCCTTCACTCTGGAATAAAATCCCAGTCCAGGTTAGGCAGAGTCCCTCATTGACTCTCTTCAAGAGGAATCTTGATGAGTTGATGGGAGATCGCAGGTTTACCCCAGGTATCACTTCTGTGTCACTGTTAGACAGAGGCACAGTATACTAACCTCGAAAAAGGGCATAGCAAAATTAATTTAAAATGGGTGGTGAAAGCCAAACACACTCTGGCTAGGCTTATAAATGCCCCAGGGCAGATAGCCTAGTATGAACCTATGAACCTATGAACCTAAACAACAATTATGAAACAAAAGCAAAAGAAGAAGGTCTGATCAACAGATAAAATCTGAAAATGGATGAGGAAACCTTGAAATTCTTAGTGCTTGTTTTCTTAACTACCGTTCTTGCCTAATAACCTATTAAGGTATTCTTTTTCATTTACACCCCAAATAAGAAATGCCTTATATCCACATCAACATGCTGATATTCCCCTGCTTTTTTATTTATTTATTGGTCCCCTCAGACCTCATTTTACCACCCTGGCCTCCTAGTACCCAATGTCCACACTGGGTTTACCAGCTACTCTCCAATCTCCCCTATGATTTACTCCAATTGCAATGAAGCCATTTGTGGTTCAGGTGTTCTGGGGGCTCTGATCATCTGTTTCCCTCAAAGGTGGATTTTTTTTTAATGATCTACCCATGCCCCCCCACTCCACACTATGCTTGGAGATTACATCCGAGGGCAACTTCCCTCTTTGGACCATGCTTCCCTTAGGGAAAATATCAACAAGCAGCCTCCCACATTAGATGGGCACACCCTTTCTTCCCTGCTGCTGTTGGTCTCCCGAGCCACTAATCAAATCCAGGTCGACTGGTCCGTACTTGGGGCTTTAGCCCTGTATGCCACTGGAGTGGCTCTTTCCATTGCTGTTGTTGATCCTACTTGTTCATCATAAAGTTTGTTCCATCCATCCTCAGTATGGACCATTTCAGTGAAATAATATTTCCTTGTGTCCCCACTAAACCATCCATCTTATTACTTCGGATTGTGTCTTCCAGTCCTTCTAAATCTCTAGATCCAAAGAAGGTATATACTTGGACTCGTGTATTCTAGTAACATACATAAAAATTTCACTTCTACAAAACTCTGCCTTTTTTCCCCATTTGTACATGTTAAGGTCTTCTACTGCTCCTTTTTATGGCCTGTGATGCAAACTGTGTACGATTCTTACTGTCTGTATCTAAATGCCTCTTCTGTGTCTTTATGATAACTTCTGCTTATGTGCAACCAGTATATGGGATCATCTACTCTGTATATAGGGATAATAAGTTCTTAATTTCTGCTGCTGATTCCACTTCTCGGTACCCTGCCAGCTTTCTTTACTGTAGATTTTGAGCTCTGGAAGTCTTTCCAGTTGTCAGTACTGCAATGGTGAATATTGCAATGAACATACTACAGTTGGGTTAAGAGTTTGCCATAACTGTAGATGTTTGAGTGTATTCACTGTCACAGTCCTACTTCCCATCCATATCCCATCCATTACCCTTTTTGAAAATCCTAGGGCTGGGAGGATACCCTATTTATCTTGCCCCACTTCTTATTAGGTACCCATTTTTCCTATGGACACACTTAACACCATGTTCAGGCAGACTGGGACTCTGTGGTTGGATCATGTTTCTTGGCATAACTCTGGTGCCTCCATACAAGTCTTCTTGTCCAGTCAGGAATTAGAAAGATCTGAACATGGCTCTGGTGGGCAAATCTGTGAAATCAACAATATCTTGTCAGTGGAAGGGATTCAGCCAAACCAGAGGTGAAGTTTGTCTCTGGTCATCTCATACATGGACTCTCTGGTTGTCAGTATATATATGGTCTCAAGGTACTCAGTGCTGGAAAACTGGAAAGAAATAGGCAGAAGCAGAGTAAGAACCCATGATTGATCTAGAAATGCCAATTGGCACACATTATGTGAAATTCTGAAATTTGATGGCCCTTGTCCTACATAGTTTCTTATGCTGTACTGATGAGATTACTAAAACAGCCCAAACATGCATTTCTGCTTTTAGTGGGGATTGGTTTTATTGGCCTGAATTTACTATTAAAGATTTAAAAAGTAAAATTTCATGGGCATTAAAAAAGCCATATAACTGAAATAGTGTATGTCCTTAAGGGGCCATTTGCATATATCCCATGAGCTTCATAACAGGAAGTCTAAGGTATCCCTTTTTACCTTTTGGTTTATGTATATACATATGTAAATAAATAAGTAAATGAATATATATAAATATATATAGATTCATTTCACAATTCCAAATTTCCGAAAGATCAAATTTCATATGGCCGAGACCATATGATAGAACTTTTGGAACCCCGACATTGTAAAATAAATCCACAAAAACAAAAAAAAAAATTCTCACCATTATTGCAGATATATGTGTGTGTGTGTGTGTGTGTGTGTGTGTGTGTGTGTGTGTGTGTGTGTGTGTGTGTGTGTGTGTATGTGTGTGTGTGTATGTGTGTGTGTGTGTGTGTATATATATATGTATGTTGTAAATGTACTGTATTCTGTCATATACATATATACGGTGCAGTGCATTCGTGTATACTTCTAATACCTGTTGTTCTGAATGTAGCTGCCTGTCTGTTGCACATCATTGTCTATGCACAGCAAGTTAATCCAAAGACATTTAAATCCACTGTATGGTAGAATGACAGCAATTTACACAAAAGAGAAGCAGTTGTGCTTTGCAAACAATAATATGTCATTGCTAGATTCACAGTAGTATGTATGGTATCTGTGATTACAGTGATTCTGTATGCATGTCTTCACGTGTTGATACACCCCGATATGTACTCCATGCCTGCAAGTGCGACTACAAAGTGTTTAACGTTTATTTAGGTAACCGTAGGTCTGAAGTGTGTGCATATTCTGGGTATTAGATTGTGTATCTTCACTGATGTAGACACATGAGGCTTGTATGCAGTTAGTAACTTGCGATGTCGTGGGCATGCTCACAGTCATTAGCAATACAACATAGAAGTTGCTCAAGTGTAAGAGTAAGGTCTGTTACTGGCATACCTTCCTAATGAGTACATTGTATTGCAGGTTGGAGTACACATGATGTCACAGAGAAGTTCTGGGTCAGACTGTCCGGGTGCAATTGGCACAATTTATCAAACTGTATTATTACAGAAGGGTTAGAAAATGCTTAGTGTGGATGGATACCAGTACTATCTGGAGAAATGTACAGAGAGTAGAAGGTACTGGTGTTGTACAAAGAAGAACAGTGACAGATGTAAGAGTTGTTTTATCACAGAGGAGTGTTTTGAGGGTGAGAAGTTGAAGAAAAGTACTGCACATTTTCATGGGCCGGACATAGTACAACATGAGGAAAGGAAGGTATGGCAGGCAATAAAGTGAAGAGCAGAGAAGACTCTGGAAGAACCTTATAGGATAGTCAGTGAGGTTTTGGCAGGCACGTTTACTGATGTGGTTAATAGTCTGCCTAATACTGATGTTCTTAAGCAAATGGTTCATAGGCTACGCCATAAGAATAGAATGTCAATCATGTGTAGCCTGAAGTCACTCACTCAGCTGACAGCTGATATACTACCAATAAAAAATGTGACTTTCATTGTGCATATCAGCAGTAATTCAGTCAATACCATAATACTAACAACTGAGGGTAACCTGTGGATGCTTTGCACGTCCAAATTTATACTGGTAGATGGGACCTTTCCTATTAGCACAAGGGAGTGCAGACAGGTGTATACCATCCATTACAGTATCACAGGAACATCTGAAGGCAAGGTTATCCCTGTGGTGTATGGCATTTTGCCTTCAAAGAACGAAGAATGTTACGATCAGTTTTGGAAGACTGTTATACAACTATGAAGTAATTTTCAACTGCTGTTAAAGCCAAACATGATTCTAAGTGATTTTGAAAAAGGAGCAGTAAATTGTATAGCTAGAAATTTCCCAGAAAATATGTCTAAGGGCTGTTGGTTCCATCTTTGCCAACTGCTATGGCGCCAAATACAAAAGTTAAAATTGACCTCTTTATTTGGGAATGATACACAGTTTGCATTACTGTGTAAGCAGATACTAGCATTGGCATTTGTATCACCTGAAGCAGTGCTGCCTGTTAGAGGAGATTGCAGCTGACATGCCTGATGCTGGCAGACCATTATGTGACTTCTTTCATAACAATTACATTCCGGGTCAACCAAGATGGTATGGCATACGGAGTGCTACTTGAGAAAGACTACCCCCATTGTTTGATGCACAATTCTGGAATCATTGGAAAACATGTTTACGAGGCTATCCTAGAAGCAAGAATACAGTTGAGTGATGGCATTGGCACCTGCGGAGTCTGCTAGACAAGAAACAATTGTATATCATGGATGTCTTGCATACCATCCGCTTAGAGCAGAATCATTTGGGAGACTTGAAAGTCATCTGTTGTCTTGTGTGCCATCATCACCTAAACAGAGATTACATGACAAGAAATCCAAATTCATGAGACTGTTGGAAGGAAGGAATGAGATGAACTCACGTGGACTAGCTAAACTAGTTGCTTTGCACTGCTCCTTCTAACATGTACACATGGGGGCTATGTGCAATGACAGAACAGCTACAAATACATTAAATGCAGTAACAGCCATGCCTTTTACATATGCGAATGTTACTGGATGAATTCTGCACTTATGCTGCACATTTCACTACGTTCACTTATCACAGGAGAATGGTTTACGTAAACAGTAAGTTTTTGTAATGGAAATACTTATGTTGGTGTTTTGAAGGAAATATCATGAATATGTGCTTTACATATCACTGCGGTCATTAACATGTACTCGGGAATGTGAAAAACACACTATAGTGAACATGTCCCCAGACTTCTATAACACTGCTCGAATTTCTCGAACCTGGGTAGAGGAAAGCTGCTGGGACATTGCTACCTTTTCCACTGAGGTGTCATCTCACTGAGAAGATTAGTCACCAGACCCCCTCAGACTCTTCCTGCCATCCACTGCAAATACTCAGCTCAAGGGCCTCCCTATCCTGGTGAGATTTCATCATGTTAACATGGTACAGTTTGTGCCCCTGCATCTTGCCTAGCCATTCTACCATGTAGTTAACATCACTAACCTTCCTTACCACTTTGTACTGTCCCTCTCAAGCTGCCTGCAGCTTGTTATGTCCAACAGGCATGTGAACCATTACCTGCTGCCCTACAGCATACTCTCTAGCTGGAGCATTCCTGTCATGCCACATCTTTTTCTGCTGTTGGGCTTCTGCCAGGTTCTACTGGGCCAAGCCCATGAGTTCCCTGAGCCTTGTCCTGAGGTTTAGGACATATGCCACATCAGACTCCTTGTGAGATTCACACTCACCCTCCCACTTATCTCAAATCAAATCTAGAGGTCCACTCACCCTATGCCCATACAGGAACTCAAAGGGTCAAAAACCTGTGGATTCCTGGGGATTCTCTCTGTATGCAAACAACAGATGGGGCAAATATTTGTCCCACTCCCTCTTGAACTGGTCTGCAAATGCCCATAGCATGGACTTGAGTGTAGAGTTTAACCTCTCAACAAGACCATTAGTCTGGGGATGGTACGGCGTGGTCTTTAGGTGTTTCACACCACAATTCTTCCACAGACAAGGTCTGATGTAAAACTGGCACCTCTGTCAGTCAGTATTTCTTTTGGGAAACCAACCCTGCTGAAAATCTCTGACAAAGCATTTGCCACCTTTGCTGCCTCAATGGAAGACAGAGCCATCAGTATTTCTTTTGGGAAACCAACCCTGCTGAAAATCTCTGACAAAGCATTTGCCACCTTTGCTGCCTCAATGGAAGACAGAGCCACCACCTCAGGGTATCGGGTAGCATAATCTACTACCACTAGGATATATTTTTTCCTTGTGGAACTTGGAATACTCAGAGGACCCTCAATATCCATAGCTACCCTCTGAAATGGTTCCTCAGTCACAGGCAAAGGCATCAATGGATCTTTCACCTTGTCTCCTGCCTTGCCTACCTTTTGTCACTGCTCACAGGTCCTGCAGTTCTCTGTTACATCTCTGGAAATCCCAGACCAATAAACATTCTGCATAATACATCTCTTTGTACATTTTATGCCCATATGATCTGCAAAGGGAATATCATGGGCTATAGCTAGAAGTGCCAGATGGTAGGCTCTGGGCACTACCAACTGCTGTATTATCTCTCCCTCTAGCCCTCCCTCAGGTGAACACTCTCAGTACAGTAACCCTTTGTCCCAGCATACAAATACCCCTTTCCCTTGAGAATCAGGTGCTTCACTGGCTACCTCCCTCAAGCCTTGCAAAGTAGGGTTTGAGAGCAATTTTCTCTTGGTAACCCTTCCCAGCTCCCTTGCACAGGAAGTCTGGCATCCTCTGACAGTGGTGTTCACAGTCAGCCTGGGTACTACTACTCACCTCTGCCCTTACAGTCACTCTGTCCAAGGGAACATCAGTACCCACCAGCAGCTGTGGCTCACCTTCAGTCTCACTGCTACAAGGTAGCTTCCTCCCTGAAGTAACCACCTCACTAGTCCTGGTTGCAAGTGTGCGGTCTGTCTGGGTCTCCCCCAGGATACCAGACCCACATGCGTGTCTCCAAACCTGACTGATGTGTAATGGTATACACACAAGGTACTGCATTATCGACATAATTCCCTATCAGGACATCTGCAGGGATATCCTCAAGCACACCTACTTGCTGGCTTCCTTTTCCACCCCCCCCCAAAAAGGTGAACCCTACCCACACACAAACTCTTTGAGATTTGATTTATATACAAACACACATACACACATTCCCGGGAAAGTCTGGCACAGGTTTACTTGCTGTGCCCCCTTCTGCCCAGATTATAACGTAGTTCTAGTTGCTATCAGCCACCCTTATCAACTACTATAAGGCCCTTAACAAAGGGTGTCCAATCCTATTGTGTAATGCTGCTATTAATCCGAATGGTAGTCTGACCAAGAGCAAGGGTATTTAGGAGTGGCCTGTACAGTGTCACCAAATACAAATGCAAGTATCCTAAGAGCTTTACTATGTCTCACAACTATCAGCCACAAAGATAAGTTTAAATATATTTAGATTCCAAGATGCCCGCTAGCTAGGAAGCACACTTCTCAGTCGGCTCCTGACAAAAATATACCATCTAACCCAATCTGGGCTCCAGCACTTCTGCTAATCCATCAAAAAACAAAGAATACTGTAATATACTACATACTAAAACATCTTTCAGCAGATTTATAAAAATATATAGAATTTTATATACTTATCTGCAAGACCAACATGTGTTGATTGGGGAATTTCTGCAAGCAGCTCAAGCCTCATTGATAAACTGCAGGAAGCTACACAGAAAGAATAAAAACCTTCGATAAATATAGAACCATGGACTCAATAGAAGCTCAAACATCAAAAATAAGACTTTCACAAATAATCTCACCGGAGAAAGAAGTCTGTACAAAGAGACAAAAAACTGTTAAACAGCAAACAGACTTACAAAAACAGACTGCCAAAATGAAAACAGAACAACCCCTCTTTATGGAAGAACTCAAGGCAGCTCTAACACCCTTGCAAGAAGAAATACACTCCTTTTCTACAAAATTAAATGCTTTTGGAAGTAATGTAGATCAAATGCTATCTATACTAGAGAAAAATGAAAAGAAAGCTGTAGAGAATGAAACTAAAATAGAAGAAATCCGAAGAACTAATGCCACAGAAAAAAACAGTGTCTTAATTACAACAAAAAATAATAGACTTAGAAGCCAGATCAGGAAGAAATAATGTGCTTATCAGGGGTATACCTGAAACCTACAAACAAGCTTCTTTACATAATGCAATTAAAGAAATCATTGAACTACTCTTGGATAACAATGCTACAGTACAAAATATTTCAATAGAGAGATTCCATCGATCCTTATAAAATCACAAACTCTTGATGCCCCAAGGCTAGTCTATGTGAAAATACTAAATGCAACTCATGCTAATATGATTATACAAGCTGGTAAAACTAAAAAAACAAATAATTTGGAAAGGTAACAAAATAACAATTGCATAAGACTTACCCTTAGCTATCAAGCAACAGAGACAAATTCTATCACCTTTCTGTGCATACTTAATAAAAAACAAAATAAAATTCCAAATGAAGTATCCTCCTTCCTTACAATTCTAATACAAAGGGTCCACATACCAAGCAAAATGTAAAGATGAAGCAAACTCAGCTTTCTTAAAAGCATTCAATGAGATCCCTCCAAAATAACCAGTAAAATGTAAGTAACATCTATTCTGTATATATCAGCACTTAAAATGCATCTAAACTGTAAACGACCTTAAATCCGACAAAATACATGCATCACTAGTATTTTTATTCATTATTTTGAAGTTTCTGTAGGTTTTTTTACCTCTATATTGCGAGAAAAAGTCTCCATAGGCTTTCCTTGCCATTGCAACATTCTAAAGCTGTTTTTTTCAGGAAGCTGAGCCATGTCAGACCTCCCATGACCTTTGACTTCTCATCACACATGTTAATTAACTCATGTAGTGACGTCAGTGCCAAATCAAGTCTACAGCAGCCAAGAAGTCCCAAAAAGAACCAAAAAAACTATGTGAATACACTTAGAGAGCCAATAGTTAAACCAGAATTGCATCCAGGAAGTAAGTTGCTGTATTACAAGGCTGATAACCGAGAGACAACTACACTTAATGATATGGTACAAGTCCTAACTACAAAGCCTCACAGGTACTGCAAACTTTCCTTAAATCAGTAGCAGTAGGAATTTAAAGGCAGGTATAGAAGAAGAAACTATATGTAATACATGACGATGATGGAAAGGAAGAAAGCAAGATTTAAACAAGAATAGAAAGGAAAAAGCTAAGGTTAAAGTGATCTCTGCAGAATAAGATTGTTCATGAAGAGAAGAAGCATTACAACATCGGACTTTGCTGTCATACTCTTGTGAATAAAACTGACTTTATGCTCATTCATCAGTTTTTTTTCTCCTCTTGGACTAGTAGCAGTCAGAATACTAGAGAAGGTCACACAATAATATGTGTACTAGATGCATTTTAATATGAAGCATATAGTGGAGTTAGATTTTTTTCTGCTTGTATAGGTGGATCACAAGAATGGTAGTATCGAACATATGCTCATACCATATTGTATAATACACTTTATAGTAACAGAGTCCATTGTTCTACTAAGACATGTTTTAATTCCTGAAATATATAGCACTCAAAAGAAGGCTTGAGATAAAAGAACATAGCTAGCCACATGGAAACATTTACAAGGTTATATATTATATTGTTTGTTTCTTTCTTTCTTTCAGCTTTTCCCGGTTAGGGGTCGCCACAGCGGAACTCCGGTCCGCTAATGATTGGCAGTAGATTTTGACGTGCTGGCTTGCCGGGCCTAACGCACAACCTTCAACGAAGGAACGCCCATTCACGCATGTCGCCACACAGAAGACGCTCTAACTGAGAATCAAATGGGCAACGTCTAACTGTGAGGCGACAACACTACCGCAGCACCACCATAAGCTACAAGTTACCCCTAATGCCTAATTGGGTTAAAAACATCTATATTATTCATAACTTAGTTGCTGGCTGGGTGGTGTTTATCCTAGCAGTGGTGTGATGTTCTTTGGAATGCATAATAATTACTGTATGAGAGTTAAAATTGTATATATTTTTAGTTGTTTCAATTTTAGGATGATGTATATATTACTTGTTTACTGGATTAACCCTTCTCTTTCAGAGGATAGTGGTAAGTGGTTAGGCACTAGGGAATTTCTGAAAGAGTGTTATGTTGCCTCCTCCTCCCATGCTATTATTTCTCAACACACATCAACCACTACTCACAATGCTTTGCCAAATACTCCCCTCATAGCACACACAGTTAATTCAGCTACAGGGCTATTCAAATTAATATTCAACTAAGATGATTAACATAGCCTCATGGAATATAAATGGCTTACAAGACATTAAAAAGAAAAGGCTAGTTATGCACCTTATATACAAATCGAAGTCAGATATGATGTTTTTGCAGGAAACTCATATGACTATGTAACAATGGGACAAGGGTACAGAAAAAAACACTAAGTGGATTCAGCAAATAATAGCAGCATGGGACAGTACCTCATCAAGAGGGACAGCTATAATAGTTAAGAAAGCTTTTAAAGGGAACATCATTAAACATAGTATTGATACAAAAGGGAGATGGTACTATTTCACATGTTTGCATCCAGCATACAGAAAACTTTTATTACTTTGTAATGTCTATGGTCCCTTCAACTATCAGCTTGATTTTTTAATTGAAATATATAACGTATTACTAAAGCACCCAGACCATCTGATTATAATTGGTGGAGATTGGAACACAACAATAAATCGATCCAAGAATAGATCAAATAAAAATTATATCACCTCAAGCCACAACCTTTCTATCAGAACTAATTGAAGATTTCAACCTAATAGATCCCTTTGAACTTAACAACACAGACAGTCTAAGTAGCAAATACACATATTTCTCCCCATACCACAAGACCTGGTCTAGAACTGACATATTTCTAATTTCTCAAAGCTTTGTTGTTTGTGAAGTACAATATAACTCAGAACCTAGATCAATATCAGAGCACTCAAAATAAATTTAACAATAACACAAAATAAAACTGGATTCACTACCCACTATACCTCAAACTGGACTATAAACTCAAACCTGCTAAAAATTAAAGAAGTGAAAACAAGAGATTATAAACTCTCTTATTTAATTAAATGAAAACCTTGCAAACAATGATACTCCTCTGGATATTCAATGGGCAGCCTTTAAAGCCATGGCTATGGGTACCCTCATCCAAAAAGCATCATTTTACAAAACACAAAAGAAGGAAACTATAAGTAACATAGAAGGTAAGCTAAGACAATTTAAACTAGAACTACAAAGAAATCACACTCCTACTCTTGAGAAACAAATGGCAAATCTACAAAAACAATTAAATGAGATCATAATGCAACAATATACATCTTCAGAACTAAGAATGCTATACAAATATGTGGAGTGGGCTCAGACCCCTTCCAAAATGCTAGCAAGACTTATCAATGTAAGGAACCCCACATGTAAAATACAAGAAATAAAATATAAAGACAAAATGTATAACTCAGATAATGAAATAATAGGGTTTTTTGAAGAAATATTCCAAACCATTTAAGGTCCACAAGATCATATTAATGACATCCTTTTCCAAATCTTTGTGGATAACTTAGAATTCCCTCATATCAATAACTCTCAATCTAATAGCCTCAAAAGTCCATTAACAGAAGAGGAAATAAATAAGGCTATTGAGAAGTTAAAACCTGGGAAAGCTCCTGGTCCTGATGGGTATGTGGCAGAATTCTATAAACATTTTAAGCAACAATTAACACCAGTACTTTTAAAATTATACAACTATATAATAAAAGTTGGGATATCAGACCGTTATTTGAACAATTCCAAAAAAACATACTTATCCCAAAACCAAATACAGACTCCACAAATCTGGACAACTACAGACCCATAGCTCTGATAAATATAGATTTAAAGATATTTTCAACAATTTTAGTGCACAGGATACAGAAAGTATAATTATAAGTTATTTAAATTATAAGTTATAATTGCACCTGAACAGCTAGGCTTTATGAGTCAGAGACAAGTATGGGACAACTCATTAACCATTGATGCCCTATACCACTTATGTCCCAAGGACAAATCCCCTAAATACTCTTTATCAGTGGATGCAACAAAAGCCTTTGACAGAGTCAATCAAAAATTCCTCCTCTTTATACTTTTTCAATTTGTATTCCCAAAAGAATACATAAAACTGATCAAAATACGATATAGTAAAGCAACTACAACTCTATATATTAATAAGAGAACATCTAACCCAATACAAATTGTCAATGGCACCAGACAGGGATGCCCACTCTCACCAAACCTGTTTAATTTCTATATAGGACCATTATTACTACAAATCACTCAGAGGACATATCATCACCTTATTTCAGTATCTAAAACCCAAATAAAATACACAGCTTTTGGAGACAATCTCAGTATCTACTTTCAATATCCCAATACAGATTTAAATAAAATTTTATCATCCATAGATAAGTTTTCCCTAGTATCAAATTATGAAATTAATCCCAAGAAGTCAATTATATAGCCAATTAGCCCCCTGGGACATAAGGACTTTTACTTTCTGGAGTCTAATGTTAAAGTGCAACATACTCTGAAATATTTAGGTATAATCTTTAGCCATACACAAACAGATATGTTCAATAACAACATAGTTAAAACTTGGTCTAATACAGTTGATAACATTAACAAATGGAAAAAGCTTAAACTATCTACCGTATCAAAAGCTTCAGTTGTCAAAATGAACATACTGCCTACGATTGTGTACCATTTGAATGCCACTTTCATAAAATTCCAGCTACCTTCTTTAACAGGATAAAACTTTGACTAGCAAATTTCATATGGTACCCAAAAAGGTGTCTATATTATAACATTGAAGTTCTCTAACATCGAATGTTATAATATCCAACCTGTAATGTCGAACGCTGAAAACAGCGAAGGTGCAGGACACCAAATTCTTTCCCAGGGAAAGAATTTGGTGGGCTGTTGCTGTGGCTTCGCTGTTTTCAGCATTTGATATGTTGGAGCATTACGAGTCAGGTTCAGGTAAGTGTGCGATTGTGTGCAGGTTAGGGTTAGGGGCGGGTTAGGTGAGTTAGGGTTAGGGAGCGGGTCAGGTAAGTGTGCGGTTGTGTGGATGTTAGTGTTAGGGTGTGGGTTCAGGTAAGTGTGCAATTGTGTGTAGGTTAGGGTTAGGGGGCGGGTTAGGTGAGTTAGGGTTAGGGCGCATTCAGGTAAGTGTGCGATTGTGTGTAGGTTAGGGTTAGGGGGGCGGGTTAGGTGAGTTAGGGTTAGGGCACGGGTGAGGTGAGTGTGCGATAGTGACGGACCTTAGGGTTAGGGTTGGGTTAAGGTAAGTGGATAGATAGTACTGTATGCAAAGTTTAGTTTAGGTGTAGGATTTTAAGTGTATGTGTGTGGATGGCTGTTTTTTGTGTGTGTTTGTGCTGTGTTTATGTTTCTCGGAATAGAGAATTTTTTTCCCTGGGGAAAAAAATTCGCTATTCTGACTGTTCAATGTTTTCACACTTCAGTATTTAGGGTTCGATATTATAACATTCGATGTTAGAGAACTTCGATGTTATGATATAGACCCCCCCAAAAAGTACAAGAATTAGCTATAATAAACTAATACCCTCAAAAGAAAATTGTACTATGAAATTATTAATGCTAGTCACAGCATGCAAATAGCAAACCATGACCCAATAGGCTACAAATGGTACCCACTATGGATTAAATTATTTCACCAAAATATTACAACAGCTAAAGTTAACCCAAAAATGATTCCTTTCTTAAATCAAGAAACTCTTAAAACAACAAAAAATCACCCAATTTTAATTAATAATTGTGAAATTTTCAAGAAATTACTGATCAATAAATCTAAAAGACATGATTACTCTTCTACAACCAATGCATAACAACCCTGATATAAAACAATCAAACTATGGTAAACCTTGATAAATACCCATTAATAAAAAAAAATTATACAGTATGGGACTTCTACCAACTATAAAACTTCTCAATGGAAAACATCATGAACCTACTTAGAGTAAGCAATAAATGTTGTTTGTCTTTTTGGCTTTTCCCAATTAGGGGTCGCCACAGCAGAACTCTGGTCCGCTAATGACTGGCAGTAGATTTTTATGGTGCCGAGTTGCCAGCCTGATGCCCAACCTTCAGTGAAGGCACGCCCATTCACGAGTGTAAGCAATAAACATAAGGTGATAATTAAGCAAATCCTACACTTAGTATTATAGCCAAAGATATCAATGTAATTCAGCAAGATGTCAAATTAGCACAACAAATTCAAAAGCTGCTTCTAAATAAAAAGAAAATGCTCTCAAATACCTATAAATTAATAGCAAAAATTAAATATCAAAATACAATTCTTTTCTCAAAGTTTTGGGAAGGAAAAGGTAGTACCATAACAGACAATCAGAAGGAATTAGCTATTAGAAATACTATGAAACTGACGCCATATAAAAAATGAATATACACCCAGATCATGATCTTCAACAATGCATACCATACACCTGTACACCTTAACAAATTCAATCCATCTAAGTCATCTTATTGTTCCTTTTCTCCTAATAAGGAGGCAGTTATCCTCCATATATCCTGGAGCTGTAAAACAGTTTATAAAATGTGGTGCTCATTAAGATTCCTCTTAGAGAAATTAGGCTATTCAAAATTAACTTTGTCATGGGAGACAGCAATAATGCATATATTCAAAAGCAAGAATAATAGTTTCTCTAAACACATTATAATAACACTATACACCTTATTAACATTTTATATAGCAAAAACTGGATAGGCAGATCAAAACTAACCTGGTCAGAATACAAAAACATGGCCAAAAAACATATATTGGCTAAGAAGCTTTATACAAAAAGTCAGAAGAAACAAACATATTATCAGAATTACTGCAAAGCATTAATTGATATGTTATCATAAATAGCAAGACAAATGCTAATTGAACAAAGATAGCAAACACATCTCTTAGCTGAGAGAAGTAACAACATTAACTAAGTTGAGATTAGTATTACTCACATTTGTAACCATAATGTACAAGTGAACTGCTCTAATAGAACATTACCATGACTAACTCATAACATAAGCATAACCTCGTGGTAATCCAATATTGTAATCCTAGCTATTTTGAATGTTATTTAGTAAAGTGTGTAATACCTATTAAATAACTTGCTCTTGTAAACCAACCTGTAACATCAACTGTACCATATGTTTATGTCTTGTTTATCTTTTCTGTTTGCATTTTATGTGAGAAAACATTCAATAAAAAGATATTTGATAAAAAAGGTTTAAATGTATTTAATAATAAATAATAAAAGTACAAGACAATACCCAATGAATTAACACAGTAACTTCAGAGTTCAAAATCACATGAAATATTCAAAACAACACTGCAGGACAGTCTCAAATAAATACAGAAAACACCTAAACTAATCTTTACTATATTCCTAACTATATTTAAAATAGTTACTATGCCCTAAGAAACTTACAGCAAGGCAAGTGCAGAGGGTGGTGATTAGTGGATGTTCTTGTTTTCTTGCTAGGTCCAAGACAAAATACAAAATGCCCAGTTTCTCTCTCTCGGAGAGTTCTTAAATTAATATCAAATATAACTACTGGGCTAGCTTGGATGACATCACTTTTTGTCACTTGATTTCAGTTCCCAAGCTAAACCCCCTTTTGTCAGAAACTAACAGAATTCAACATCTCTGTGCGAAAAATACATATCTCTCAGATGTTTCCAGATCTTCGAAGTTGTAAAACAATAAAACACTTTTACATTTTAAATACAGTAATTAGTTCTCTTTCAAGACAATGCAAAAACTTCTAGCTCTAGACATCGTGTCTGCTTCTCCCCTGAAACTGAGAGATAACATCTCTTGTTTATGGCCCAGCTATAAAGTAACTTAACCTCAACTATTCTTAAATTTTGCAAGTTAATCTTCTATGTTCCTGATTGGCGTACTGACAATCTGGTCCAGAGAGTTTCTGTTTACAAAATCCAGGAATCTCTGTGTCTGCACATTTGCTGTCATATGTGATTCCCAGTTAATAGTGGGATAATTAAAGTCACCCTTGGGTTGGATGGTGAGTGTTTCCAGTTAGCTTAAATATGTGCTATAGGTTTACTGGGTCATACAGGAAGACCTATAGCTAGCAAGAAAATGGTATGGGATTTTGCCTATAGTGATTTAAAGATGGAGAAGCTCAATACCAGGGTCAGTAGCACAATAGGTAACACACTCACCTTTGGTGCAGAAGGTTGTGCATTAATTCCCACACCAGGTAGTTTGATTGCTGACACTGCAGTGCAGCATAAGGGGATCCTGCCCTTCTGAGTGCATTGTCCTTCAGAGAAGACATCAAGCAGAGGTCTCTTAAGTTGGTGGTAGCTCAGGTGGATGTAAAAGATCCCATGGTATGTTTCAAAAAGGTTCGGGAAGTTCCCCTATGCCTTGGCCAAATTTCCCCTAGTGATAAAAATACCACCTCAGGTTTCCCCTGAAAAGAGGCTACTAGCGTAGTGGGACTAACCCAGTCAAGCAAGAATAAATAAAAAAAGTGCATCATCTTGTTTGGCCATCCTTAAGGTATATTTATTTTTGATGTAAGTTGAGACCTCCACTGTTAGTCCCTGTCTGTGTAGTAGCTGGTCTTAATGTGTGGATGTCATTATAGCCTTGCACTGCTGAGGTACTCTCCATGGCTTTAAACCATATCTCGCTGACTGCACAGATATCAGCATTTTCTAGGGTAAAGAGAAATTGTAGTGAGTGGAGATTCTTGTTTAGACTCCTAGCTCTGAGCAGTAACACTTTCTAAAGGTATTACTGCTCAGTGCCATGAGTCTAAACAACTCAAGTTTTGACTACTATTTGAAAGAGAAATAGAAAGAGGTGCAACTCAAGGTGCCAAACACTTAAGGGGAAACTACTAAAGTAGGTCCTGAAGATCTATGGAAGAAGTATTTAGGGAGATATTTTGAAGTTAGGTTAGACAGCAGCTAATCAGTGCCTACTGAACAGAAAAAAAAGATGGAACTAGCTTTGTCAAGAATCATGAATACTGGGAATTCACCTAATTGGTTACTACCTGGTTACTACTAGTGCCGTGAGGGCCTTGTGTACAATGCTTGACAGAGTAGCTACCTGGGGAACCTGTAATAGCATAGGGAATCTTGTAGCTGATGTGCAGAATGATGGAGCTACCTGGATGGTGTGGCTGAGAGGGTAGACTTGCCAGGTCCAAACTTCTAAAGGGGATGTTACTACATCTCTGTGCTAGTCATTGAATGCCTACATTGAACACCATCTTCAAACACAAGGGTAATCATAAGTGAACTTGGTGTCAGATATGGTGCAAAGGCCACTGATTAACTTTGCAGTCATATCATTAAAACTGATGCCATATGTTTAGACATACACATGTCAGAAGTGATACTGACCTGTGAATCACTAGGGTGAGTTGGGACAAACTGTGGGGGCAGAAGTTGGTCAAATCTTGCAAACTCTTAATGATGAGAAGTGAGAGTGTCCTGAGAATGTCTGTTATATGCTCCTGTATGGAATAAGTGCTTCTCCCATATTTCAGGAGATGTCAGGTATTTGGGAATGTACCCCATTCATGTCCTCAGTAGATGAGGTAGTGGTAAGGAACCATGGCCAAAATGTTGGCAGTGCTTTTAATTCTGGTAACTTTAGGACACATTGACCAACATCAGTGGTGGCAGTAACTGTCCTAAGTATAATTCTCATGGGTGAGGTGGGGTCTCTGGATTTAACTGAGCCAAGAAGGAAGTAGCTGTAGAAGTCTCAGATGTAGAGAACTGTGTATGGCAGGAAACTGTGATGACCATGGATAATGATATTAACAGTACCAAGGGAATTCTGTCAAACCATTCAGGGGCTTTGAAATATACTGCCCAGTCTGCTGTCCATAGCAGGGGGAAAAATGATGATCTCTGTCATGGGTACTGGCAGGGGTCATAGCAACCCTGAGAACTCCTGAACCCAGTGGAAATGCCCTTGATTAAAGAGGCAAAATTCAAATTATTTGGCAAAATTATATCTATTTCTGTAGAGCTAGTAACTGAGATGTTTAAACTACTTCATAGTGATGAAACTGCAGGACTGGGTATGATGGGCCAGAAACTCTAAAGATGAATGATAATGCTGGAGAATTATTGTTAATGTGGATTTTCAGTGCTGAATAGAAGGTGAGAATAGTGCCTGAAGACTGACAAAATGGAGTGGCAATCACCATTTAAAATAGGATGACAGAAGGGTGTGTTGCAGTTGTAAAAAGAATATATTGCTCAGCCTGTCTGAGAAAGCCAATGTGCCAGAAAGGAGAATTCACTTCAGTAGAAGCAATGTAGGTTCTGTCCTGGCTGTGGAAAAGTGGGCCATTTCATTGACCCTGCACATTTTTTTTTTATTTTATATATGAAACTCATAAACCCACTAGGCACAAGCACCCCTTTTCAAGAACAACTCTGAAGCACTGTTTGGTTAAATGACTTGCTTCAAATCCTGCAGTACACAAACAGAGTCTGAGGGACTTAAACCCAGGATAACAGGATAAAGCTTATTAGCACCTCTTGTAGCCTTCATCCTCTGGGCTAAAATTCTAAAATGTTAGATAGTGGTGGGATTAGAGGACTTTGTACCAACTACATGTGGTTTGTGGGGATGGCAAAAGAAAACTATAAGATGTATTGAGGGTGGAATGGATTCCCAGGGATGCCATTTGGATCCTGTATTTATGGAACAAGAATTTTTTCTGCATTCTCAGCATGAAGATAACCATGTTTAAGGAAAACATCATTTGTTTATTTATTATTTATATGGAGTTTGTTTTCCAGGATAGTCCATTGGGCTACAAGGAGCCCATTTTCAATGGAGTCCTGGGTTGAAAAGCTCCAGAGAAATACAAATACATAGTACAGAAAGAGCACAAATTCATAATATACATTTCAATTAAATGTTAAATACATATTTTGTATAGTACAAACCCATATTGCACAATTCAAATAGATGTTACATAATACAGGAATAAAAGATTTTCATTAGGAAAATTACATCAGGTTAATTCAGTAAGTAGTAGTTTTTTTTTAGGGATTTACAATGAAGTAAGGATATAAAACTTTAGGACGTAGTGACAGGCAACAAAATTTGGAAAGTTAGGAAGAAAGTGTGATAGAATTAGGTTGGATGAGAGTAAGAGCATTTCCATTGTGAAGTAAGGTGCGAGTGCAGTGAGGTTTTAAACAAGGAGAGACTGCTGGTGGTGCAGATGGGAGAAGGGAGAGAGTTCCAGAAGCATGCAAGAGAGAAGGACATCAATTGATTCCCAGCAGGATGTGTTGGTTTATGCAATTTAATTAGGTTTTGGGAATTGGATCTTAGGAGTCTATCTGGTTTATGCATTTCAAAGGTATTTGCTACGGAGGGGCAGAGAGACGAGTTATGATAATATATTGTGTTCTCTCATTCCTTAACATGCGGTAGTTGGGAGGAGCTATTTCAGAATCTTGTATGTGGAGCTTAAGCCAGGTTTCTGAGCTGGAGAGAATATTGAGCTGGTTATGTAGAGGCCAGGCATGAAGGTTTGGAATTTTGTTACATAGGCTCTGAGCATTTAGAGCTGAGAAGTGGAGGGGCTTGCCTGTTGCTTGGGGGTTGGATGCAGTGTGGTAGAGGGGCCTAGGTTGAGTGGATGTCCCCAGAGAGAAGGATAGAGATAAGATGATGGATGAGGTATTTGGTTTGTTTGGGGTACAGCATACAGGTAGAGATTTTTGTGGACATTAGACTAGTGTAGTTGGGAACAGTGTTTTTAGAGTTAGGTAGGAGTCTATAGGGAAAGAGCATGCTAGTGTTGAGGGGTAGAGACTGAGAGATATATGAGTAACAATAGATGTGTACCTTGTAAAGGATGGGGTAGTGGTGTGAAATGGGGGGAGTGGTTTGCATTAATAGGTTAGGTGATATGATTTAGGTAAGTTAAGGTAATTATTTTAGTAAGTAGGGATAGAGATTTGAGGGTCATGATATTGGTTATTGGAGGGGTGAGTTAAGCTGTGAAGCTAGTTTGAGTAAGAGATTATGGTTTAGATTAATTGGTAGTTTATCAGGATAATTTGTGTTTGGCAGTAAACTCTGAAAGGTGGGCTTACTGTAATGGGTGAACTGTGGGAGGAGATTTTTGGGTATGATGGGTAGTTTGGATTAGATGGTGGATGTGGTGGGAGTGGCTAGCTAAGTATAAGTTTAGGGGTATTGGGGTGGATGAGATTTGGGGGTAGGGTAGGGTAGCAGAGTGAGCCCGTAAGGAGAATGGAGTGGGTAGAATCAAGGAAAGGAAGAATCAAGGTCATCAGTGAAAAACAATCAGTGGAGTGTAAGGTAAGTTCAGATTAAATTATGCAAGGAGTAAGGGATATTCTAGCAGTGGTATAGGGAAATGATTAGAGTGGTTCAGAGAGGTAAAAGATGGCACCACATGAAGGAAGGCAAAGTTAAAGAGTCTGGGGGAGGGGTTGGAAAGAAAAGAAAGTGAAAGAAACTGGGGGAGGGGTTGGAATAGAGACTGGAGATGGATATCACAGTGGCCTAGCTGGTTGGAACCAGTACTGACAGGGTCAAGTCAGCAGTGTGAAACAGCACTGAAGCAATTAGGAAGCAACTGTGAAAACCAGAGCTGAAGAGGGAATGAGAGCAAGTCAGAGATGGAAAACTGCAGATATAAGTTAAAAACAGGAGACAAATGGAACAAAAGATGTACTAGTGGTTAAACAACACTCTAGAGTTTGGCTGGCAACATTAAACCTACATATACTGGAACTATTGAGAGTTAAAACAACATTAAACTAAAAGCTATTGGTACTATTAGTTAAAACAGCAAGGAATGTGGTTGACTGCTGGCATTGTGTTGCCATCTGGTGGCCAGCCACAAAAAACTAACCTGTGCGTATGCTCATCTGCCCTGTAGTAATACTTTAAATAAGGAGCAGTTTACTTTTTAAAAGCAGATAGTTTTAAAAAAGATTTGGAGTGTGGATAAAGTGCAATAGAAGGAACACCTACAGTTTAGAAAGCTATGCTTTTTAGTTTGTTTTTGGAGCTGTTTCAGGCAGGTAACTTAAGCAGATTTATACTCTTTCACAAGGTATTTTTCTGGGCAAGTCTGTTGGGCAGGGGATGACCACAAAGTGTTTAACCTGTCGGGAGAAGCTGCAAGACATAAGAGGGAACACATACAAAAGGTTAGACCAGGAAAGTAAGAAAAGATACATGAGAGACCAGACCTAGCAAAACCCTAGAAAAACAAAGATTTAAGTGAGGTATAATACAGACAAGAAATAATCAGTGTAACAATAACAGTATTCTCAGCTGACTAAGTCATGAAAGCAGAGCACTAAAAGTAAATGCAGTAGGTTGTACAGAAGTAGCAAATATTAGCAAACACAGTTAAGCCCTGTAAGCAGAACAGAAACCAGTCTTAAAAATGGAGCATTAGGAGTAAATCCAATAGCTTGTACATGAGACTCTGCTAAGACCATGTCTTGTCTCTACTCCTGTTCATTTTTTTCATGGATTGACAACGCACAAGAGTTAAACTAAAAAACAGCAACCATAAAAGCAACAAAAGATTTAATAATTTAACACTTTCATATTATTAATGCTAAAACAAACTGCTTTACAATACAGAGAATAAGATCAGTAAACCATAAATAAACCAATATCAATCACATTATCATTTATATGACACCAATAAAATATTGTTTAATGGACAAAAGTACATAAACAACAGTTAACAAAAGTACACATGCAGATATAAAATAATTATTCTTAATTCATTCGATTTAGATTTTGTTTTCCAACTCTCCTACCCTTAAGAAAATACTTAATATTAATAGCGGTGTTGAGGCCAGGGTATGTGTCCATTTGAAGTCTAAGATGCCATGATGTCTCTCTTTTTTCTAATTTGTTTTTGAAATCCCCCTTGAATATCTAACCATTCATAATCTAAAATAAAAAAATAGAACTTTCTGTACCCTTGGCATACTGTAATGTGCTTGTAAAGTTCATTGCTGTGTTTTTGTTTTTAATAGTATAAATATGTTCCTCAATATGCTTAGAAAACTTACTTGTGGTCATTCCCACATAAGCTGAACAGTAGGAACATAAACCAATATATACCACTCCATAAGAATTGCATGCATAATGAGTTCTTGCATCAGTTATTCTATCAAAATGTGGGATGTGTGATCCTTCATCGAAAAACCTACAGGCTAAACATGTACCACATTTAAATGATGCATTAGGTTTATCATTGCGGAGTAATTAAAATTTAGTTTTATAAGCCAGTAGTAAATCTTTTAAATTAGAACCTCTTTAAAAAGTAAAATTGGGATGAACTCTAACAAATGTTGATAATTCAGAGTTACCTAACATAACTTTCCAATTATTATTAATACTGTGTCTAATAGTATTACTCTCAACTTTCACTTTACCGTGACTTTAACCAGAGGTAATAGCAGGAAACCCATTCTTTAAAATGAGGGAAATGTCGTAGTCCTGTCATTAATTTCCCTAGCTATGCTGAGCAGACCTTCTAATTTGTACCCTCTGTCTTTAACTCATTTCCTCCAGTGGAGCCTCTGAGGTTTGCCCTGTAACCTCCAGTGGGAGGAGCCTAAGTTTTTTCATAGAATAAACTTTTATGTCTTCAAATTTCAAACAAATGTTTATATCTCTGGAATCATAGAGGTTATTGAAAAAGTATACAGTTCAAACTCTAAAGAACAAACTATTTTTATGGTGGTAGTATTCTTTAGGTTCTAGGTCTTAACAGTATTTTATATGTCACAGTAAACAGAGTAATTGTTAAGTTTGTAATATTTTGTAAACAGCTTACAATATCTCAGCAACCACTCAAAGTACACACACGCTGTCATGATATTGTCATCATCATTTTGTTCATCTAGCCGCGTGCTTCCATATGAGGCTAAGCAGTGTTACTTGGTTGTTGAGATATTTTGAAAAACACAAAATTTATGACAATATAAAAAATATTGTATGAACAACACTTAATATTTCTTTACCTGCACTAGACAGAGGTCAAATATCAATACAGTTGTGTTTGCCATTGTGTAGGCTTTTAGATGAAATGTTTTAATACTTTGTAAGTTGCATGGTTTTGGAATTATTAATGCAAATATGACCAAGCTATATTTGATGCCTAGAGGCATCAGTAGGATGTAACTGCAGAAACACCTGGAGGCGTCACTAGGCTGTAATGAGTTAAATAATTCAATCATAACATCTTTCTACTCCCAAAATTTGACAACAACCTAGAAATTCTGATCATTTTCCTCCTGGGAATGTTTTTTTTTCGTGTGAACTGGATGACTGTTGAGAACGTGTAAATAACTGAAAAAATAAATGACAAAGTATATATTTTCCATGTCCATTATTCTGAAAACAATTGTCTGTTTTATTCAATTATGATTAAGAAATATCAGGATTTTGAATTCTTACAGGTAAGAAATTAAAATACCACAGTCAACCAATATGAACTGTAAAAAAACTAGTGGCATTGTTGAGCAGCTAAAAATATCCATTTGGATTCATTACTTTTCCAAAAAAAAAAAAAAACATATCATCAACAAACTTTCTGTAAAACAGAATTTTGTCAAAAAAATAAACAAATAAAACTATAGGCATGATATTTGAGTTCCACCAACCTAACACCCATTTAGCAAAAGATGGGTTTATTTTAGCCCCCATTGTAACTCTCCTAATTTGCTGGTAATATTTAAAATTCAAAATAAAAAAATATTCTTAAGAACCAGATCCATTAATGTACACCAAGCATTAATCTGTAATGTGTTAAAACTAATCTAACAACATCAACCACCACATCTTATGGTATGCTAGTAAATAAGAAGGTAACATTAGTGGTAAACAAGAACGTTTCATCTCCTGAAATTTGATGACATTGCCTATGATATAAATAGGACCTGCTAGAGAGAGAGGTATGTATCCCAGAGACTACCCTGTCTATGGAACAGGCTCCCCATCCATGTGAAGCAGAGTTCCTTCCTAACCCAATTCAAGTGCAACATGGACAATTGGATAGGAAACCGGAAATTCATCCCTGGTTTGGCACCTATGTCTCTAATGCAAACAGGTAACCTGTAAATGGTTCATCTCCCAGGCCCATGCTTACACTTATTAAGGGTGTCAGAACTTGTCAGAGATTCGGGATGCATGGCTAGGCTTAAAAAGGCCCTTGTGGTCGTTAGCCTAATAAACACCTATGAACCTATGAACATCTTAATTTATCAAGAAAAATGGGCGGCGCAGTGGTTAACATTGTCACCTCACAGCAAGAGGTTCTCTGGTTCGATTCTCGGCTGGGGTGCCTTCTGGGTAGAGTTTACATGTTCTCCCTGTGTTCGCGTGGGTTTTCTCCGGGTACTCCGGTTTCCTCCCACATTCCAAAGACACGCATCTGGAGCATTTCTCCCCAGGCCTCTGCTGAAAACAGGCTCTGTGGAACCTAGTCGGACTTTCCCGGTCAACAAATGATAAATAAATAAATAAATTAAATAAAATCCCGGGACACTTTTTTGATGAGAAGGCAATTGTTATGTCAGACAGTTCAGTATGCTGTCTAAAAATGAAGAAATTCCTTCAGCAGCACTCCAGGGAGCTGACACAAGAGGACTAAAAAGTGGTGTGATATTATTTTTGTATATTTTAGGACTCCTGTATAATACCCCAATTTTTGGATTAGAAACCTGTAAGAATTCAAAATCCTGATAGTTCAAGTAATCTTGAAAAAACAAAATATTATAAAGTTGTTTCCAATAGCGAATATATGTGTTGGATATCAAATTAGACAATAACAATTCAATGTTATTAACATAATCATGTTGATACATAATAGCTATTCCTCCTTCCTTGTCAGCTTTCATAAATCTCAGCTCTTTGCTGGTTCTTAATTTATTAAATGTATTCCTTTCATCAGCCTTATGAAATTTCTCATCCAGGAAAAATGAGGTCATTGTTCCCCTCTACTCCTCACTCATTAGACCCATTATAGAGTACAACGCCCCTTTTGGAATGTACCTCACAAGATATCTGCAGCAGCTGGAAAGGCCACAGAAGTACCTCACAAAAAGGATTACTGGCCTCAAACAAATGCCCTACACTGACCACCTCAAAAAAACCCAGCTTTACTCCGTAGCATATCGCCTACTCCGAGGTGATGTCTGCCTAACATATAAAGCTATGTCAAACCCAGAGCTGTTGGACATGCTACACCTAAAGAAATCCCAATCCCTCCAAGCTACACACTCTAGGGACCTAAACGTTGTCACCACAATAAACAGTACATGCTGGAGGGAAAGATTCCTGCCCCAGAGACTTTCTATACTCTGGAACAAGCTACCCATCTATGTCAAGCAAAGTTCTTCATTAGCACTCTTCACGAAAAATTTTGATGAGTGGATGGGAAATAGGAAATACACCCCGGGGATCACTTCTGTGTCGCTGCTCAACAGTGGCACAGGAAAATAACTTTCCTGGGTGGTGTAAGCCATGGAACCTTGCTGGCTAGGCTTACGTAGGCTCTTGGGTCGATAGGTTCATAGGTTCATAGGTAAGTACTAGGCTAAGTGTCACACAAATATTGTGTTCACATAAGTTCTGAAAAGTGGTCACAGTAGAATTGAGTCAGGGATTATAGGTGGAAGGTTTCGCAAAAGAGATCATTGGTGGGAATATTGTGCAAAATGTATTCAAGATTAAGTTTTCTTGTAAAAAAAAAAAAGTTAAGAACAAGTAAAGTCTTAGCTGAACCCTTTTACTGAGCACAAAAGAAAAACCTTTTGATAACAAACACAAATGACATTTGCAGGAAAGTTTGAAAATAGGCATCTTAGCAAATTGTCTATTTAATTCTTTTCCCGTATTCTGCCTCTCCGACTTGCTCTCCCTCTATCCAAAGATTTTAGACTATGTAGTCTAGATGTGAGAAGGTTTGCAGATGATGTTGCCCTTTTGACTTCAAGTAACTTTGATCTTTGGTATGTGCTGGCATAGTTCACCAATGAATATGAAGTGGGTGCAAAGAAAAGAAGCACTTCCAAGTCAGAGATTACGCTTCTCTGTTGGAAAAATGGTATTGCACCCTAAGCGAAGGATTTGAAGTACAATGTCTTGTTCAGGAGGTTAGGTCAGACAGATTGAGAGAGTTCATAAAAGGTCAGTGCAGTACCAATAGGACTTGAAAGCACTGCTGCAGATTGAGATGATGCAAGAGATGAGCCATAGGATCCTTCTCTCAATCTAACATTGTCCCCAACCTCATCTATGGTCAACAGCTATGCATAGTGACTGAAAGGTTGATAATATGTGCACAATTAGCAGGAATCCTTTCCAGGATAGGTGGGTTCATTTTCCGTAGCAATTGAGCTGCTTCTTTGAGAAAAGCCATTGCTCTTTTGGCTTGAGAAGAGCCCAGTGAGAATGATTGGACACCATGTTTGAATGTCCCCTGTGCATTTTTGGTGACAGGTGCAACAGCATAGCTCTCTAGGAGATGTGCCTGCAGCATAAAATCCTGGATATGCTGCAAATATTATATATCTCATCTCATATGGGATTGTCTGTAGGTCTGTCTCTGTACTTCTGTAAGTTTTGCCCACCCTAATTAACTAGGAAACTAAAACACAAGAATGCACACACACACACACACACACACACACACACACACACACACACACACACACACACACACACACACACACACACACACACTCACACACCTGTATATCAGCATTTCATCCTTCCTCCCTGTCACAGTAGGGGTAACCCAGGGCTCCATCCCAGGACCCATACTTTTCAATGTACTTTTTAATGACCTACATAAAGCATATAGTCATGCCACCCTCATTCAACATCCAGCTGACTCTCTCCTGATCTGTTCAGCCAACAATCTCACACATCTCCATACATTTACAAGTCCTTCAGACCTACTGAAAAATTACTTAATGCACAATTACATCTCATCCTCCATAGAAACAAATAGCTGATCTTTGGCCCTAAATCATCTTCGACCACTGAACCTAATGTTGTAATTTTTGTCTTAAACAATGCTCTAATAAAGCAAACCTCCCAGACAAATTTACTGGGAGTAACCATAGATGAAAATCTAAAATTTGACATACATATCCATGATGTTAACAGAAAAAAAGCCAAAAACTAGGTTCCTTAAATCACATAAACAAATATCTCACTGACCACAGCAAATAAATAAATAAATAAATAAAATCATACAGCCAATACCTATCTCCTCTCTATACTTCTGTATGCACCACCCATGGTTTCAATCTTCAGGCTAAACACCAACATTTCACGCATATTACAAGAATGCTGCCAAATCTGCCTGCAACTTCTACAACAAACATACCACTGTACTTCTCGCAAAGCTCTTAACTTTCTTAAACTGTCAGAATATCAGACGTATAACCAATTAACCACAGCTCAACATCTTATTCACAAACCAGAAAAATGCTCCAGTTTAAGTAATAAACAAGCCTAACAGAACTCTATGCTTCTTGTACAAAAAACTAATCCATAAAAACAAGTCAAACAATTTCACTGGGGATGCCATCCACTCAAACCACACATCTAAAGAATGGAATTTGCTACCTCTACTCATCCGACTCGATAATAACCTAAACTTTCTCAAATTACAACTTAAAGCCATTTGTGCAAATAAATGTCTCTGTCCTTTCCCCCTTCTTGGCTATGTCCCTCATTTTTTTCCAGTATTCACATCCCCTCATCCCTACTCCATAGACCAGTGTGCTGTATCACATACTACTCTAAGCTCTTCCATGTGCAAGTCACTGTTTGTAACAATGTAACACATGCTACCTATTTTAAACTCTGAATGCTATGTAACTGATTTATACAGTATGAAACACTCAATGTTGCACTCTATGTGAATATATGTTTAACGTAAAGAATTTTTAGCTCATAAATGCTACCAACTGTAAATGTTATAATGCTTTTAACACTGTAAAACTCTTATAATGCTACACCAAACAAATGCTTGTATAACACTGTTAATTTTCTTTTTACTCAAAACACTAAATAAAATCTATGAAAAACTGGTTATTTAAAAAAAGGAGAAGGACAGAGATTGGATTATGATTAAATAAATTAATTTAAACTTTGTGCATATAATTCAACCAAACAGAGTACATAAATTTGTAAGTATTTAGGGTGTCCTTATTTTCAATTTCCATAAAAAGAAAACTGGCTCTGTTGTCTTTCAGAGACTGTTTATAGATGGTGCTTCTATCCTTATAACACCTGATGTCACTCAAATACAGGGAGGTACACTGTTTCCATGGGCATCTATTCTGCGCCACCTAAACATACTGTCATGCATAGAATTTGTTTATTAAAACATGTAATCATGTGCCAAAGTTCATGCATCTTGTTAGCATTGATGGATATAAAGTGCTTTGTCCTACATATATGAGTGCAGAAAGAACAATTCCCACTTCTGTTGTGAATATCATGGGTCCCTACATTTTGTGATGTATGCTTAACATGTTTGAAAGATAAAACAGTTTGATAAATTATGTCCTCTTTTGTGAGGAAACTGACATCTAATTGCTAATATAATGGAAAAAAATTCTGTTCATAAAATATTCTAGTGCTGTTGGATAATAGATTTAATTTTAAAAGTATTTGTTCCATACATTAATATTCATCTAGAGACCTTGGTGCCCTCATTCTTGGTGTCCATAGCTGTGTATGTTAGAAGATTAGCTCTCACTGTATTATCCTTCTCATCCTTTAGGTTTTTAAATAACATATTTGACATAATGGTAAATTTGAAATTCGTTAAGCTTGATTTTATGTCAATTTATCGTTTCATATTGCAAAATGTATAACTAGAATATATGTCTGTTTTACTTTTGTTCACCAGGTAGTGTGATCCATTTTTTTTTATTTTCCTTACTTGCAGTACATTCATGTTTGTTTATATATTTGATATAATGGTATACAATTTGGGTATTTATTTGCCATCACGTGCTGAGACTTGCATTAGCAGTGTTTATTTCTATACATATACATATACGCACACACACACACACACACACACACACACACACACACACACATATATATATGTTTGTGTCTTTCGGCTTTTCCCGGTTAGGGGTTGCCACAGCGGAACTCCGGTCCGCTAATGATTGGCAGTAGAGTTTTACGTGCTGGCTTGCCGGGCCTAACGCACAACCTTCAATGAAGGAACGCCCATTCACCATTGTCGCCACACAGAAGATGCTCTAACTGAGAATCGAACTGGCAAAGTCTAACTGTGAGGCGACAACGCTACCGCAGCACCACCACTGCAGTCTATATATATATATATATATATATATATATATATATATAAATGTAAATATGGGTCTACTTCACTTGATTGAAAGCTCACTAGACTGAAACTCATTTCACAGAGCATACTTGACTGAAAGCTCACTTGACTGAAACTCATTTCATTGAAAGGTATATGCTCTTTCCCCATTGTAGTGTGATCCTGGAGTTAGTATATATAGTAAGGGGGGGTTTAGCCCCCCACATAGTTTGGGTATATATTGTGTTCTAAAAAGAGTTATTCATTATAGTTTTAAGTATCCATGTATATGGTTTAAAATGTATAAAATAGGTCCTCCAATGTGGGGGGCTGTGCCCCCCACATCCCCCTTACTATACATACTAACTCCAGGATCATACTACAATGGGGAAAAGGGCATATACCTTTCACAAAATGAGTTTCGGTGAAGTGAGCTTTCAGTAGTCAAGTGAGCTTTCAGTCAAGTTTGCTCCTTCAAAAGCTTTCAATCAAGTAAAGTAGACCCATATATATATATATATATATATATATATATATATATATATATATATATATACACACACACACACACACATATATATATATATCTATATATACATATATATATATATATATATATATATATATATATATATATATATATATATATATATATACACATACACAGTGGATATAAAAAGTTTACACACCCCTGTTAAAATGCCAGGTTTCATTTCAAAACTTTTCCCACCATTAATGTGACCTATAATCTGCACAATTCAATTGAAAAATAAACAAATCTGTTAGGGGAAAAAATATAAAAAATAAAAAAAACTTACAATATGCTGGTTGTTGTGTGTGCACACCCTTAGACTAATACGTTGTTGAAGCACCTTTTGATTTAGTTACAGCATTCAGTCTTCTTGGGTAGGATTCTATCAGCATGGCACATCTTGACTTGGCAATATTTGCCCACTCTTCCTTGCAAAAGTGCTCTGAATCTGTCAGATTGAGAGGGCATCTCTTGTGCACAGCCTTCTTCAGGTCACCCCACAGATTTCTTATTGGAGTTAGGCCTGGGCTGTGACTTGGCCATTCCAAAACTTTAATTTTCTTCTGGTAAAGCCATTCTTTTGTTGATTTGAATGTATGTTTGGGATCATTGTCATGTTGAAAGGTAAAATTCCTCTTCATCTTCAGCTTTCTAGCAGACACCTGAAGGTTTTGGGCCAAAAGAGACTGGTATTTGGAACTGTTCATAATTCCCTCCAACTTGACTAAAGCTCCAGTTCCAGCTGAAGAAAGCAGCCCCAAAGCATGATACTGCCACCACCATGCTTCACCGTGGGGATGGTGTTATTTTGGTGATGCAAAGTGTTGCTTTTGTGCCAAAAGTACCTTTTGGAATTGTGGCTAAAAAGTTCAACCTTGGCCTTATCAGACTATAACACATTTTCCCACATGCTTTTGGGAGACTTGATGTATTGTTTTGCAAATTTTAGCCAGGCCTGAATGTTTTTCTGTATAAGAAAAGGCTTCCGTCTTGCAACCCTACCCCACAGTCCAGACATATGGAGAATATGGGAGATTATTGTCACATGTAGTATACAACCAGTACTTGCCAGAAATAACTGCAGTGCCTTAAGTGTTGCTATACATTTCTTGGCAGCCTCTCTGACCAGTTTTCATCTTGTCTTTTCATCTATTTTGAAGGAATGTCCAGTTCTTTGCAACGTCTCTGTTGTCCCATATTTTCTCCACTTTTTGATGACTGTCTTCACTGTGTTCCATGGTATATCCAATGCTGTAGAAATTTGTTTGTACCATTCTCGTAAATGATACCTTCCAACAATGAGATCCCTTTGATGCTTTGTAAGCTCTCTGTGAACCAGGGCGTTTGCTGTATCAGGCAACTGAGTAAATGTCAGGAAAATCCTACTAGGACAGCTGAACTTTATTTGGTGTTAATTAGAGTCTCTTTAATTGATGGCAGGTGTGTACCCAAGAAGACTGAATGTTGTAATTAAATCAAAAGGTGCTTCAACAAAGTATTAGTTTAAGGGTGTGCACACACAACAAAGTATTATTTGAAGGGTGTGCACACTTATGCAAACAGCGTATTCTACATTTTTTATTTTTTATATTTTTTCCCCTGACAGATTTGTTTGTTTTTCAATTGAATTGTACAGGTCACATTAAAGGTGGAAAATGTTTTGAAATGATTTATTGTGGTCTCATTTTTTTAATATCACAAAACCCTGGCATTTTAACAGGGGTGTGTAAACTTTTTATATCCATTGTGTGTGTGTGTGTGTGTGTGTGTGTATATATATATATATATATATATATATATATATATATATATATATATATATATATATATATATATATATGTATATGTATATATATATATATATATATATACATATATATATATATATATATATATATGCTTTGACATAGGCTTGTTTTGGATTTAAGAATTTTTCTGCTTTGTCCACCAGATGGCGATATTTCATTATTTACTTTCTGCAATGCAAAATGCTGTTATAAGTACTACATAGTTTTTGGTACAATTTATTGTTTGAATATATTATATACATTTTCTTAATTTAAAATACAAGCTGTGTCATTTATATTATTTTAATGAATACAATCCTATGAGTCTTCTGTCACCACTGGCTTAAATTCTGAAGCAAGCTGTCTTATCACACCTGATCTTTCTTCAAATTATATGCAGTCCCCTAAACTGTCAGTGGTATGCATACCTCTCAACTGTTCAAGATTTTCGCAGAATGTTCAGATTTTTGCCTCATATTTTTGTTTGCCCCTATTAAAATTTGCAATTTACAAGCAAATAATTTGATTGAAGTTATTAAATAATGACATTCATTTGAGTTTCAGACTTCATATTCTTCAGAAAATGCACACTGATACAAATCCTATTATTCTAGCAATTGTCTATGTTTATAAGAGCAGTATTTAAAATCTATCACTATTTTTGGGTATCTGTCCAGATTTCTTGTGCTATGAGGTTAAGAGGTGTTGTGGCATGGCTTCAGAAAGGACCACATTCGTAATAGCCACCTTATGCCTTACTAAACACACCACTCATGGTATAGACAATAACACACCTCCTCTTACATAGGCCTTCTGAACTGTCTCACAATGTTAACATCAAGACAAATAATTAATTATAAACTCATATCCACTCCAATTAACAGGAAAAATAGTTATTTGACTGAAGAATCCTTCAAAACCTAAATAGTCAACAACCTCTCTCACTCAGTTAAAACGTTACCTTGAACACCATATGAAGTTTGATCATGTCACTGATGATCATTTAAAATTCTTTGTACTCATGATCAGTAGCAAGTTAAAGTGTTTTGCATAGAGAGAGAGAGAGAGAGAGAGAGAGAGGGAATTAAAACAGTAATTACACAGTACGATGTAGAGGCAATAATGGCATGAAAAGTACCCCATCAAAGGTCTGAGTTATGCTAGGGCTTAATATCTGCCTAGTGAAGTATTTATATGGTATAGCAAAGTGATCAAATCCACAGCATCTGTTGTTAAATCCTTGCATGATAATCATCCATGTTGTACCTAATTATTATTCCTCTATGAGTGTTATTTTTTAAACATACATGCAAATATTTTGTAAACTAAAAGTGTCTTTTATTTTAATCTTTCAAGTGTTTATTTTGTGTGTTTAGTGTACGCACTCACATTGTAGTGGGTTACCCATAAAAGCATTAGACATAGCCACACAAAGAAAGAATGCATTTATTTTATCATAAGAATGAAAAGCAAAAGCACTTTCCCGTTGAGAGACTCTGTCCCACAATTTCCACCATAAAAGATCATTTATTGAAAGTTTTCTTCTATAAAACCATTAAACTTCACTAGACTTCATGAGAATACATTCAGACTGTAAAAACACATTCATTCAGCTCAGGCTATTTGTATGGATGGCAATTCCATGTTAATTGTATTCTGGTGAAGTCTAGTAGTTTTGCAGGCAAAAGTGTTAATTAAATGATCTTTTAAGGCTTAAAGTGTTCATAGGAGTAAGTGTTTCAATGGAGTAGTGAATTTGATGTTTGCTTTATAGTTTTTACTGTTACAGTAAGAATAGATAAAACAGTTCTCTCGCATCATATTAAGTCATGTACTCTTTATAATATATGACATTAATAATTTATAGTTCTGCTAACATCAGTGTAACACGCATTCAGGGAGAAATGAGAGTATATTACTGCAAGGGAAGGCTATCTGTCCTATGTTTTACACTGGTACCTATTATTCAGATGAAAAATATTTCCTGTACACAGTGGTGTCTATTACTTGGATGACGATGTGCAGTTTTTAAATTTGACTGCTTTTCTTATTGTGTCTCTGCTACTAATATGCGACTGCATTATTTAGATTAAAAGATGGCATCCATTTGTTTAAATGTTGCAGTTGAATGCAGCGATGTTCTTTAAATCGTTTCATCAGGCTGATTAGATACTTTATCTGTGAGGAAATTGCTTGTGGCTAAAGACACCGTTAGCAAAGCTGCAGCTTTCGCTTTCCTTGTCCTTTAAATAATTACATTCAGATGAGCTTCTGCACCCTGAAGAAAAGTTGCATAATCTTTTGCGATAAAGCATGTGAATGAAGAAATGACATTTTTTTAATCCGGTCCAAAAGGCAAATTTGGGGGCAAATGAGAAAATTATTTTGGAATGTATTTAATAAAGTCATGTGACAGGCTGAAAAGGCAAACAAAATTTACAAGAAAACGTCTCAGTAAATGGTAAAGAACTTCAAGGTTTTAACACACACTATCAAAACTGTCTTTTAATGATTAGTTCCAAGTTGGGCAAGTGATACAAGAAAGTCATGGCTCAGATTCAGTTTTAAATGGCAACTCTTACAGCTATGATATTGACCAGTTATTATTATATTAAAATAACTACAGTTATGTATGATTTTTTTTAAATAGCAATGTAAACTCAGAAATGTCAAGTTGGTCAGTGATGTTTAGCAATAACTAACTCATTATAATTGATTACCAGATGTCTGATTTCACCAGTTTTGTGTATTTGTGAAAGAACAGCAATGTAAACTCACAAATGTATTGCTGTTTTCTAATGTTAGTCTATAATTAACTCCTGTTTAATTAATAAGGGGAGGTATGATTACACCTTGCATAGGTTTGGCATGCCTGGTATTGAGTTCTGAGATAGTTGGTTATAGCTGACAAGCACCTTTCCTCTGAAACCATTTATAATTATTTTTCATAGGGTCAGTGAGGTCCCAACCAGATTTTTGCTAAGCTTGGAGTCAAGATATATGGTTTGGCTCCTAGTCCATCGGCATGAGAATCAACTCCTGCAGGGCCACTAAGGCGGAGGCTTGGAACCGGTTGGCTCATGAACTCACCAGTGCCACAGGCATCCCTCAGACTGGTGAGCAGATCCGTCACCACCATGCAGACCTGAAGAGGCAGAAGCAGGACCTTCTGAACCAGTGGATCCAGGAGGCCCGTCAAATGTGGGATGCCCCACTACTATGTAGGTAGCCATGGAATGCAGTATGTAAGATAAGCTAATATAGTCTAAATAATGATAGGTATGTCTCAATATCCCTTTATTTACTCCACAGCTGCAAGTACTCGCGCTATGAATCAGCAAGCCTATGCAGATAGGCTGCTAAGGCTGCACCACCAGGCAGGTTAGTAAATATTCTGCATGCATTGTTACATGATATATGTGAGTGAGCATGAGAAAAGTGTTTAAGCCCAATAATACAGCAATAAAATGTCCTGATTAAATCCTCTGCATGTACTGTTATATAGCAAACGTCAGTGAGCCAGAAATTGAGTGTACTAACCCACCAATCAAGCTAAAATAATTCTGGAATACTATCCCTGCATGTACTGCCATAACATATAAGTGAGCAGGCCTGAAAAAGAGTGTTGTAACCTATCAAGAAAGGTATAATATGTCCTGAATATGTCTTCCATATGCACTGTAATAACAAATAAAGGAGAGAGCCTGTAGAAAATAGTGTTCAATGTAATTAATAAAGGTATAAAACTTGGAGTGTGTCTGTGTCACTTACTTTGAAATGTTGTTGTACCCTTGCAATAAAAAATAGTACTGTTGCATTAGGTGCTGTCAACCCACAGATGTGCAGTCCCATAGGAAGTGGATGAAGGAAGTGGCAGTAGCTGTGAAGTATAAAACATTCATTCGCTGAATAAATCACCTGCATGTACTGTTACATATCATAAGTCAGATAGCCAGGAATAGAGTGTAGTAACCCACGAATAAAGCAAAAACATGTCTGGAATACTATCTCTGCATGCACTGTCATAGATAAAAAGTGAGTGAGCCTGTAAAATAGACTTGTAACCTATCAATAAAGGTAAAACATTTCCTGAATAGGTCTACTGTATGCAGTGTAATGTCAAATACAGGAGAGAGCCTGTAGAAAAGAGTTTTAATGTAAATAAGAAAGGTATAATACTTGCAGTGTGTATGTGCCAGTTACTCAGAAATGTTGTTGTACTCTTGCAGTGAAGAAATGTTACTCTGTTGTAGTAAGTGCTGACAACACTCAGTAGTGCAGTCCCATATAAAGTGGATGAAGGAAGTGCCAGTAGCTGTGAAGTATGCAACAGTCCTAAACAGTTATGAAATGGCTGACATGCATAGGTAAATCTGGCACACGAGTAGCCTGTCAAGGTGTTCCCCAGAAATGTTAGTGTGTTACCTGAAAAGTAGGGTTGTGTAGAAAACAAGTGAAAATGCCATGTGAACACATCCAGATGTGCAGATACATATCAAGTCAATTTAATACAAGTATGTAACAGTAACATCTGCATCCTGGACAGTTACCATGTCAGATATAGGCCAGGTATATCATGAAGTAGCAAAACCCATAACGCAATCAAATGCATGTTGCCTAGTGTAAGAATACATGTAGGGGATATACACCTGCAGTCAATAGGAATGTAGTGTACAGTTAAAGTACTAATAAGATATTAATGTAGGTTTCTTTTTACACCCTACTCCATGTGCATAAACAATGCAATTCCACACCTCGGGTATGTCTAATCTCATAACATTTGTTGGGACACATGTCCTATTGGTTTATAAATATCTGCATTTACTTTGATGCATGTACCCTATTAAAACACCACAATCTTGGTGGCCTGTTGCCACCAATCATCCATGCATGCTGTTGGAATGTCCACTGTCGTTCAATACATGCAAGTGTTATGCTTCCTGTTCAACTGTTGTAACCCTGGTGTGTTGGGTTAATGGGAATATTACTGCATACTGTTACAACTAACTTGGAATGCTGTTGTCTATGTTGTAATTAAACACACCTAATCACAGAACGTATGGGAAGGCCAGTCCCAGCGGACCCACCTGTCCCACCTCAGCTGGCAGTTGCACCTGGCACCAGCAGGTCTGATGCCCAGCCTGAGCCACCCTCCTCTGTATGTTCTGTGCCACCTTCAGGTGGAAGTGCTGGTGGGGATGGGGCTCACCCCCCCTGCAAGTGTGGGTGGAGAAGGGCCTCCTGTCACCCTCTGAATGGTCCAGGTTGTGGTGCGTAGGGAGATCCAATGTTTAGTCGCTGATCCCCTATGCTAGCTTGAGGTGAGAGTGGTGCGACTCACGGGTGAGCCTGCCCCTCCTACGCAGCCCCCAGCGCAGTGACCCTCGGGTCTGTGAAGGTCCAGTGGTGACTGCCCATGGGTGGGGATTTCAGTCCCACTGTTACCATCTGTGGGCTCATGGGCTTGCGATTTCCAAACATCCGTCCCCGTCACTTGTGTTCACCCACCCCATGTGTCATACTCCGCCCCTGTATGCGTCTTGTTTGTCTTGTCTGTTTACCTACCCAACCTACCTCCCCAAATATACCTACTTCCTCTACCTCACTTTCCACTTTCCCCTGAAAAAAAACAAAACAAAAAGGGCAATCTGTACCCGAAAAAAAATTACGTCCCATACATAGCTTCCCATTTCGCACACATACACGGATAATTCTAATTGGCAGTACAACAAACTATGTTGTCCTCACCCCTCTCAGGGGTGGAAGGTTTCAAATTTCACTCCAAATTTTCAACATATGCACAGCTGTTACTGGTAAAGAAATGGGCAGCTATGGCCCTTCCCTACACCTGTCCTGCACATCCTGAGCTTGTTTTCCTACTGTCTTTCCCTCTCTGTGCCCCCTTTTTCACCACTTTCCTATCTCGCCATTTTCTTTTCTTTCAAAGAAATTAGCGAAGGGGTTAGCGGCAGTAAGCACTTTTAAGCAGTAGTAAGCTGGATTAAGCGAGTGTGCGCACGTGTGCATTTAGCTAAGCATCGCTAAGCGTCACGCAAACCCGCTTACTACTGCTTAAAAGTGCCTTAGTCACTCTATGGCAGGGCCCTTGTTCTGCTGAGCAACAAAATAAAAAACCTCTGCCAGTCTCGAACCCCAGACCATTGATATAATAGCCTGCATGAATTACCACTAAGCCACAGCAGCTGTACAAATAACTTGGTTCTGAAATAAATATGTCATGCATTACAATGAGGGAATGTAAATGGAAATTAGGAATGGTATAACACAAACCCTTTTATGTGGGTCTTTACCAGCAGTGGTTGTGGAATTGCATGACATGACTGTGAAAGGAGAACGAGCCATCCTAGCAGGGAATAATGTTACAGTAGCACCTTACAAACACCACACAGTATCAGACCAGGATAAATACTGGCCACAGGAATACAGTGCAATAACCACATTTGTATGGCAGTTAATTGTGTAAGTGAGAAAAAAGTACATACTCCCATGTATCCTGTATTAGCATTTGGAGGGGTGCATACATGTCTACACTGAGATGTGTGTACTGGAAGCAGCAACATGCAGGTATGAGTACAACATGCATATAACTGGCTACAACCCTAGCATCAGATAAGAGACATATACCAACCTTCATACAGACACAACGGTGTCCAGAGCAAACAAGAATGGGCCCCACCTTTGAAATCTGAAAGGGCTACACCTACCTAACCTAGCATTTTATAGCAGTGGGCTGCAATCACAGTGAGTAATGCAATCACCAAACAGCAGGCTGTATGCAATTACTGAATGGTGGGCAGCAATTGGTGCAGAGGCTGTCACATGCACAAGTGCAGATACCTAGAAAACCAGGCTGTATCTGCAGTCCACACATGCAATTATATCATTGCAGGTGTTGTGAGATAGAGAGTGAGAGAGAGAGAGACATGGAAACAGACTGAGACAGAGACAGAAGAGAGGGAGAAACAGAGACTGAAGGTTAAATAGAGGGCAAAAACCCAAAACAAACCACCAATAAAAAAAATACAAAACCTTTTAACACACAGAGCAGGGAAATACAAAGGTAAGGTATGTAACTCAAATGTATGTGTTGGCATGTTGTAGATGTTCCCGAAGAGTACTCTACACACTGCAAATCATCCATGTGTGGCAGCAGTATGTATCTATCTGTATCTGCACATGTGCATAGGGCAAGGGACATACTGCAACTGTTAGTGAAGGGTGGACAGCTATCTGTCAGTGAAGGTTGATATGTGCATATATCCATGTAGGTCGTAGTGTGTGGCCTAGAAGACAGCATGCAGTGCGCAGGAGTGGCCTTAGGTCAACTGGTGCCCTAGGCAAAAGGGCCCCACGGTGCCCCCTACCACACTTCCTGGTGCCCCCATCCTTGTGTCCACATAAATAGTGGAAAAGCACCCCTGCTAGAGCGGCGCTCTAGGTGACCGCCCAGTAGGCCTATGCCTAAGGCCAGCTATGGTAGTGTTGATATATGTCATGTTGTAGTTAAATGCTGTGGGACAGATTTGTCAGATCTGATGTGTTACAGACAGTGAGGCCTGCTAATGCTACAAGGGCTGAGGACACCCACATGCATTCTGCACAACACTGCACAATGTAATCACATACCTGTATATCCCACAACTGTCGCATAAGTGATATCCCCACCATGAAATGTAGACTGTACATGTGCCTATATGTACATCCATGTGTACAGCAATGGATGTGTACATATATGTGTATAGATATGCATATATATAATATATAGATATATCTATATCTATATATATATATATATATATATATATATATACATATAGAGTGAGAGAGAGAGACAGAGAGACACGGGGTCATATGTACCGCAACAAGTGTGTGGTGAACAAGGCATGGACTGTAGACAAGTGTTGATACTGCAGTGCCATTCCACCTTCCCAAAACAGTGTACCCATTAACTACCACATAGGCAGAGATCTACCTAACAGTGAAGGTGTGATAAGGGAACATGAGACACAGGTGGACAGTAGCCTCCACTTTGATGAAGACAGTGCCACACTACACCTGTAATCTGTCTGTGTGGTATGTGTCATGACAACAGGTGTGTCATCTATGGAAGTACAGAGTAGAGATCTCCTCTACTCATCACAATGCCCTGTGTGGTATGTACTTCACATGACAACTACACCAGGTGAACAGGCCACAAACAGACCTCCCAAAGGGTAATACTGTCCGCAAACAGATGCCCTATGCAGACTGACTCACAAAACCACAACTACACTGTATTGCATACTGGCCACACAGAGGTGACCTCTGCCAGACATACAAAGGTATGTCACACTCATAGCTAGGTGACAACCACCATGGCAACATATCACAATCCCTCGGGGATACACGCTCTAGGGCCCTAAACTTTGTGAGCTCACTAAACAGCACATGCTGGAGGGATAGGTTCCCATCTCAGACATATGCCATGCACCAGAATAGACCACATAGCAATAGCAAACAAGGCTCCTCCTTAGCAATTGTTATAAATACCCCTAATGATTGTGTGGGAGATTGTTAATACACCCCAGGAAACACCTCTGTGGTTCAGGTTGGCAGGGGCAAGTGAAATCAAAGTACATGTGTGTCAAAGGCCAGGGTAGCATATGGCTAGGCTGCCCTAGGCCCTAGGGCCAATAGCATATTACCTACCTATGACACTATGCACTCACACATGTACTTAATGCAATAGCTGCTATGTGAGGTTGAATAAGTGTAATGCTGAATGTGTGCAAGGTCTGTAAATGTGTGATAGCTTAGTGTGAAGTTGTATCTGACATGGTAGTGCCTATCCTAGCTGTGAGGATAACAACTGATGTGTAATGTACTGTTAAGCAGACATAGTACTACGGCATATGATGTGACATAGTTCTCCGTTGATGAATGTGGTGTCTCATTGTAGGCTAAAGCAATACATGTATGCTTAGTGAGTGGTACTGCTGGTGAATCCATCACCAATATGAACTGTAGTTCTACTTGAAGCTGTAGGGCTAAACAGCACAGTATGGTGTGCGTTCACATTGCTTGGAAACACTGTTAGGTGTGTTTCCTGTAGTCTGCACAGATGACAGACTGCAGGCATAAGGGTGTGTAAGTAGTGGAACACAGCACCGTATGGTGCACAGGTAATGCTCATCTGTGTTGGCATACAGTGGTGCGTTGTATGTTTGCCTGATGTGTGTGTGATTATGCCTGTACAATGGCTGCAATCATATGTGTGTTACAGGGTTAACGTGTGTATCCAGCAACATATATAGTCTGTTACAGCAGTATGCCACCTATAGTAACAACTGGACACATCTGCTAGGCAGGGCTATGGCATCAATGACTAGGGTGTTTGATTGGTACTACTGTACCTGTACTTTACATCCATTGCAATGGATGACATCTCTGTTTGTGCATTGGTGTGATATACACCCCTGTCTTGAGGTTGTGCAATGTGTCACAAACAGTGTGTTGGGTACTGTTGTATAGTGGTGTGATATATAGTGTCTGCCAGGCAGTGTTAGTTAGTTGTGGCCTGAGAACCAATAAGTGTTATTGAACATGTGTAACCACTGACAAACAATAGGATGGTATATATATCAGTAAAGTGATATCTGTGGGTAAAGGTGTAAAGTATGCCACAGGACACTCTCACACATATTGTTCATATCTTTTTCAGCCAGATGGCCCACCAACGCAACCCAGCTTACACAGCGGATGAGGAAGAGGTGATACTCAACAGCCTTTTTCAGCAGTACACTATGCTCTTTTCCAGAAGCAGCCAGCAGGAGCGGACTGCACTGTGGCAGGAACTTGTTAGTTGGGTAAATGACATAGGCATGCATAACCGGACATATGAGCAGGTACACCATCACTGCAGTGATTTAATTAGACAAGTCCGGCGGCATGTGTCTGATATCCAAAGACAGCAGCTTGCCACAGGTGGTGGGGTGGCCATTCATCCCCCCCTCACCAGTGTGGAGGAGCTGCTCCTAAGCATGGTGGCTCCTGGACAACAGCTACAGCAACCTCTGACATGTGTTGTAATGGAGGCCGGAGCCACCCAGCACATCCACCTGGAGCAAGTTGGTAACATGCCCTATCTGTAGACTACAGTTAACTGTATTGTTAGATTATGTGTACGTGAGATGTGTACTGTGTGTTTAGCAGTTCCGCTGCCTACTGTTGTGCAATACGGATAATTTGTATAATATCCCTACATCTGTGACTGTTGACTGTTGCTGTACTGCAGTTTAGCATACCCACTGTAGCAATGCCACAGTTGTGGCCACTGATGAACCCACTCATATTCTCGTTGGTCCCTCTGGTGTGACGGCAGGGCAGCCGATCCATGCTAGTGAATGTGTTATACCTGCAATGTTGGTAATGAAATATGCATGTCATAGGTGAGGTGTAGGCAATGTACACGTAACACACCTACGCATAATGCATGCCATGCATGTTTGCTGCGAGATGTTGCACAGCTCAGTAATGTCAGTAGCTGCCTCAATGACATGCAATACACAGAGCATGACACACAGTTGTGGCAACCCCGTACTGCACATTGGATAGGCATAGTTGCAACACCTGTGCACAACATAAGACATTTATCACATGCAGTACACAAAGTCCTGCTACATATGGCATAAACACACACCCGCTGTAAGGTCACACGTCAGTATCCCACATGTCATCCACACACACATGATGTACCTCAGGGGTAGAGACCTATCATGGGGCTGTGCAACACTCTTCAACACTTCAACACATAACACAGTCATTTTAGGCAATGCTCCCTACTGGGCACCTCATACACCCATGTACAAAGTGGCTGTGTAATAGTGAACGTATCCATGGCACTGCAGTTCAGGTACAGCATGCTAGGCGGTGGTCTGTCACACAGTAGTAGCTGTGAGTGACCACAAGATGCATGATGATGATGATAGCACATGGTACTACACCCCATTCAGTTACAGTGACCACAGTACTACACATATCAGTCTTTGCTGTGCACCTCATTGTTCTGTGTGTGCAAACATATGCACCTATACACACCATACATAGCATGTTGTGTGTGTGCTTACATATGCTAGTATACACATTTTGCACAACAGTCGCCGTCTGTACAAAAAGTCACATATATATCCTGGAATGCTATTGGGTGTATAGGTCACATGACACAGATTGGGTATGTGTGGTGTTTAATGTTGCAGTCATGTAGCATGCCATGTCATGGCTGACAACAACATATCTGCAATATGTCCCACATGCACCATAACCACTGTGCAATGTCCATGTTGTGCATTGGGATTCCTTCACATCTACTTGCACCACTCATCCCATGTCTGTACATTGCATGCATTTGCTACACCTGTGCCCACTATTATGTGATATGGACACAGACACTGTCATCAGACATGGCAATCTATGTGTCACACAGATAACACATGCAGCCATGGTATGTATTCCATTGAGTGATGGTGCACATGACATTGCAGAGCAGGTAATACTTGCACTGCAATGTTGTGTCCATGTACACATTGTGTTCCAGGGTCTAGCCAATCACTGAACTACACACATGCATTAGATAGGGCTGTCTACACTTGCACTGCATGGTGTTGAGCAACACATGGTCTGCCTGCTGACACATGTGTGGTGACTGTTTGCCTTGTGATACTGTCACCCACCATCACCCACTATTGTGTAAGTGTTGGATTGCTGGTGTGTGTGTGTGTGTGTGTGTGTGTGTGTGTGTGTGTGTGTGTGTGTGTGTGTGTGTGCGCTGTGGTGAGCAGTGTATTTCTGTGCATGTGTGCATGTGTGCATGTGTTCATGTGTGCATGTGTTCATGTGTTCATGTGTACATGTGTTCATGTGTGCATGTGTTCATGTGTTCATGTGTGCATGTGTTCATGTGTGCATATGTGCATGTGTGCATGTGTGCATGTGTTCATGTGTGAATGTGTGCTAACATCATGTACAGATTGTAAAGTGCGTTTCCTGTCTTCCTTCCACAGGTGCTGTGTTAGGCATGGCTGAATGCAGCAGGGAACCTGATGTCACCGCCACTAATAGTGGAGATGATGAGATATGTATTGTGGCACAGGAAGGTCTGACAGGGTCTGTCATTGGTCCACCAATCAACAGTACACAGCGGTCAACCCCATCTATGCGCACACTCATAATGCCAATAGATCCCTCGTCACCAATGGCCATAGCTGAGGGACAGCATACAGTTGGCATTGACCAGGAGAGTGTGGTAACTATAGCATGTGCATCCCCTCACAGAAGCCATAGCTGGATTACTGGAATGGTACCACATAGGCGGATGTCCAGGGGTTCTCGGGGGAGCACCACTGGTCATATTGCCCCTGGCAGATGTGCCCCCGGAGGTATTACAACCTCCAGTATGTTCTGGGCTGTAATGCAGGCACAGGTACATATGGAACGGTACACCCGACAGGGACTAAGGGCACAGAGGGCCCATTACACTGCTATCAATGACAGCTTCCGTGACCTTGCCGGTGCCATCCTGAATTACACCGAGGTCATTGATAGCTGTTGGAGGGAGACATTAGATGTCCTCCACAATGTGTTAGCCATGAGCCAGGACCGTGCGGGAAGGATGAGAAGCCGACGCAGATGCATGCCAGCAACAGCATCAGCTGGCAGTCATCACGGACGGACCACGGATCACAGCCGCTCCCGTAGTGGCAGTACCAGCCCCAGCAATGCTGGGGCTGGCCTGTCCATTGACCGTCCTACTAGACCACGTGCACATGGCACTGGCCAGTCCCAACAGGGACATGGGTCCAGTCATTATACCTCTGCCTCTGATGATAGCACCCAGTCAGGGTTGGTACCCGATACTGCCCGTAGCACCCCTGCTAGGCATAGGTACAGTGTCCAGTGCCAGAGACAGTGATCTGTATGGCCTAGCTGGTACAGTCTGTGGCTGTCCCACAACCGCCCATATATGGCAGCCTCATGGTGGAGTTGTGTGCATGCAGACACACACATTTACCATACAACTAGGGCTCACACATACACACACACATTACATCAACATTGGCCCATGCAGTACTGTTGTCCCTCACACACACACACACACACACACACACACACACACACACACACACACACACACAGACATGCAGATTAGATGGGTCAATGTCAGGCTCTGGCAAACCTACAACACACCCTGTGCATATGATGACACCTGTGCCACCTCCTGTCATCTGTCACATTGATGAAGGAATAGGCTAACATGGTTCTGATGCACAGGGTGACATTATAGCAGTGTAGTAATAGTAGCAAGTTGCCAACAGAAAGGTGTACTGATATTCTTGTAGGTATATCTGAGCAGGCATTATGCATCACAGCTCTGATAGTCATTGTGGCATTGTTTACACCAGTGTTAGGTCTGAGTATGTATTGTCCACCCATGTGCCACTTGGCTGAAGTGTACAGTGTTGCCAGCATGTGTTAGTTAGTGGACAGTACGTGTGTGATGTGTACATTACAAATTAGCGGGTGTACATCTGTGAACATGGTGTGTGCGCACTGTCTGCATGTACGTGCATAGTGGACACGTGGGATGTGTGACATACCCTGTTCTACACATTGTTAACATCTCATGGTATCTTTCGATGGCCAGTATGCATTCTACTACAGATATGTACTAACATGGGTACACATGTGTGTATGACATGGGTTGTCACTATGCTGTGGGTGATACCATTGATATTTGTCAATGATCTGCAGTCTGGCAGTATACACCACCTCAACAGCATGACTATAACCAATCATTAGATGATGTCCTGACAAATGACTCACAGTTGTAGGGAACTCAGTAACAGCTGGATCCTTCCAGTACTATACTATAACAGTAACCAGTGGTATTGACTGCCACACGTTCCTGGGACCACACCTGTGTGGAATAAAGCCCTCTTCGGTACATGCAAACATACTAGTAATATGTCCATCCACATCTGGAAATGCATGCATTGGCCTACACTGCATTCCCCGGATGGGACGCATATCCTACACAAGGGTATCATACAGACAGATACCTGTTGTCCAATACATGCTGTATAGCAGTACGCCATCTATGGCATAGTCATCCACATTTACTATACATACTATCCCGACAGTACCACAAAGGTGGTAGCCCTGAACATGTATGTTGGGTACCAATGTGTACAGACAGACATGTGTTATGTCATCTGTCCCTTGGTATCTACATATTCATAGGTATTGTGGGGTCCCTCGGTGTTTTACATAACACATTAGGGGCCTGCATGCATATCCACAAGGGCTGGTGCACACCTATCATGACTGTCCATTATTGCCAGTCATTGTTGTGTATGACCATGTCTGACATATACCCCAGCAATTACCCTTACTCACAGTACTCTATAGTACGTGTCATGGGTGTGTGTGGCAGGGATGTCCCTGGCCACGGATCACTACATTGGCTGGTCTTGACGCATACATACATATGTGATCTATGATCTGAGAAGCAGCGGCACAATCTGTCGAAGGTTACAAATGTATTCATGTAGTATGCAGGCTTCACACCTATGTACTGATTGAGGTCACATGTACACAAATCTATTTGACATGCAGATACTCGATGTGTGCAATGCACATACTGTTTGAAACATATGTCATACTGTAGTAAAAGCAAAACCCACACTGCATTGACCATTTGTGGCACACACACACAGCGTTTGCAGGACTCAAACCCCTACCTAACTATGTTATGATACTAGAGAGATACACATTAACACGGCTCGCTTTATGCATTACTGGGTGGTTTCTGTTCTCCTTGAATAATTGTAGGATCCTGACATCATCAGACTTTCCGAAGAGGGATGTACCTCTTTTAAAATGTGTTTTCACAGTCTCCAAAAAAGGCCACTCCTCTCAAAGGCAGGTTCACACACACACATTCACACTCAGCAGGATTCAAACCCCTACCTAACTGTGTTATGACACTAGTGAGATATGCATTAACACAACACGTTATTTGCTTTACTGGGTGCATACTTTTCCAAAGCTCTGTTTGTAGGATGCTGACATCATCGCACTTGGCAAAGAGGTATTCACCACTCCTAATGTATTTCCACAGTTTCCAAAAAGGGAATTCCTCTCAAAGGCAGTCTTACACCCACACATTCATATTCAGTATTTGAAGTATTCAAACCCCTACTTAATTGCATTATGACACTAGTGAGATATGCATTAACACGACGTGTTATTTGCTTTACTGGGAGCATTCTGTTCCAAAGCTCTATTTGTAGGATGCTGACATCATCGCACTTGGCAAAAAGGTATTCACCACTCCTAATGTATTTCCACAGTCTCCAAAAAGGCCACTCTTCCTAAAGGCAGTCTTACACACACACACACACAATCCCACTCAGCATTTACAGGATTCAAACCCCTACCTGACTATGTTATGATACTGGAGACATACGCATTAACACAGCATGCTCTATGCATTACTGGGTGGTTTTTGTTCTACTTGAATATTTGAAGGATGCTGACATCATCAGACTTTCCGAAGAGGGATGTACCTCTTTTAAAATGTGTTTTCACAGTCTCCAAAAAGGCTACTCCGCTCAAAGGAAATCACACACACACACTTGGCATTTGCAGGATTCAAACCCCTACCTGACTTTGCTATGACACTAGTGAGATATGCATTAGCACGGCACACTGTTTGCTTTACTTGGAGCATTCTTTTCCAAAGCTCTATTTGTAGGATGCTGACATCATCACACTTGGCAAAGAGGTATTCACCACTCCTAATGTATTTCCATAGTCTCCAAAAAGGCCACTCCTCTCAAAGGCAGTCTCACACACACATTCACAGGATTCAAATCCCTACCTAACTTGTTATGATACTAGAGAGATACACATTAACGCGGCTCGCTATATGCATTACTGGGTGGTTTCTGTTCTCCTTGAATAATTGTAGGATGCTGACATCATCAGACTTTCCGAAGAGGGATGTACCTCTTTTAAAATGTGTTTTCACAGTCTCCAAAAAGGCTACTCCTTTTAAAGGAAATCACACATATACACACACACACCCCACACACACTTAGTGTTTGCAGGGCTCAAACCCCTCTCTAACTAGATTATGACACTAGTGAAATACACATTAACATGACACACTATTTGCTTTACTGGAAGCATTATTTTCCAAAGCTCTATTTGTAGGATGCTGACATCATCACACTTGGCAAAGAGGTATTCACCACTCCTAAAGTATTTCCACAGTCTCCAAAAAGGCCACTCCTCTCAAAGGCAGTTTCACACACACACATTCATACTCAGCATTAGTAGGATTCAAATCCCTACCTGTGTTATGACACTAGTGAGATATGCATTAACACAACGTGCTATTTGCTTTACTGGGTGCATACTTTTCCAAAGCTGTGTTTGTAGGATGCTGACATCATCACACTTGGCAAAGAGGTATTCATCACTCCTAATGTATTTCCACAGTCTCCAAAAAGGCCACTCTTCTCAAAGGAAGTTGTACACGCACACATTCATAGGATTCAAACCCCTACCTAACTACATTATGATACTGGAGACATACGCATTAACACAGCATGCTATATGCATGACTGAGTGGTTTTTGTTCTCCTTGAATATTTGTAGGATGCTGACATCATCAGACTTTCCGAAGAGGGATGTACCTCTTTTAAAATGTGTTTTCACAGTCTCCAAAAAGGCGACTCCGCTCAAAGGAAATCACACACACACACACTTGGCATTTGCCGGATGCAAACCTCTACCTGACTATGTTATGACACTAGTGAGATACGCATTACCATGATGCACTATTTGCTTTACTGGGCGCATTCATTTCCAAAGCTCTATTTGTAGGATGCTGACATCATCATACTTGGCAAAGAGGTATTCACCACTCCTAATGTATTTCCATAGTCTCCAAAAAGGCCACGACTCTCAAAGGCAGTCTCACACACACATTCACAGGATTCAAACCCCTACCTAACTATGTTATGATATTAGGGAGATACGCATTAACACGGCATGCTATATGCATTACTGGGTGATTTCTGTTCTCCTTGAATAGTTGTAGGATGCTGACATCATCAGACTTTCCGAAGAGGGATGTACCTCTTTTAAAATGTGTTTTCACAGTCTCCAAAAAGGCTACTTCTCTCAAAGCCAATCTCACACACACACATGCATATATACACATACTCAGCAATTGCAGGATTCATACCTGGTGTGATCTATCTGTGGACATATTACCATTCCTTCATATGACAATACATATTCATGCACGGATTGTAGGTTTTGTGGATACCACATGTGTCTGTGATGTTGGTAAAGGGCTATTCAAAGTCTATGTGGGACCTGTGTTGCTCCTGTCAGTGATGTATTTCCTGGGTGGCTGCCTTGCAAGATATCTAGCAGGTTTGGGGAACAAACATGATGTGCTCATTAACATACCATAGACATTTGGGTTGTGTGTTTGTCGGTTTACAATATCTCTGTTCCTGACTGCAATCATGATGGACTCCATGGACTAGCATTTCGGACTTCATAGGCATATTTTATTTATTTATTTATTTATTTTTATTTATTTTATTTTACATTTGTTGACCGGGTTGGTCCAACTGGATACATATCCATTTTCAGTGGAGACCCGGGGAGAAAAGCTTCAAAGAACAGAGGTACATAAACAAATATAGTGACAAAACTTAGGGTAATTGAGACAGCTAACATTTATATGCAAAATAAAACAGTAGGTAATGGTATAAAAATTCATTAGTGATACCAGTTAGTAAAGATGGATATAGGAATATAGGAATATAGTTCCCATGGTGTGTTGTGCACCAACACTTGTGGGGTGTGCCACGTGTTGCTGTAACACATTCAACGGTGTAAGATCCTGTAGAGAGTGTGAGGCTCAACAGACTGTTCGGGTGCAGTGTCTGTTTGTCCTGTCGTTCACTTATGACACATATGGGAAACAATGTTATCCACGTGATGGGATTCATTTGGCATTGGGAGGACCAGTTTACACATTCTACATGTGATATCTCCTGGTATGATGTTAGGGCCTTTTGTCACTGGGAGGTGGGTATGTATGTATGGGCCTGTCTGACAGGAAGTTGACATTGTCAGTCAGGTACAGTTGACCCTGACTCAGGACATATATGACTGTACATTGATATTTCTGACATAGCTGAAGGAGGTGTAATGTTTCTGTCTGTACTTCTTTGCAGATTATCTTTCCACAGCAACAACAAACCTGAACACTAAAACCCTGTTATACTCTTTTACACACTTGACACACTACTGATCCTTTGTGATCAGTCGAGAGTGTATGTCATCATCATATCCTGGCATGTCCAAAGGTCGGTTTTGTGTGTACTCTCCAGTCCAGCTGGTGCATATTGGAATTCTGATGAATTGTTACAACTGCCTTATGTACACAGGTAATACTGTCCTCCTACCAACAAACTAAGATATCTGTGAGAGGTGCAACTGTATAGACAGACAGGAGGCTGAGCACAGTCTATCGGATGGTGAAGGTAACCACACACACCACAAATACAGTCACATATGCACCTATGACAACAGCAAACCGTATACATTGACACACAATGACATACTTGGAGCATCTAAATATACTCTGCCTAAGCAGCTGAGACATCCAAAGCAGACACACAAACAACTGCTAACACACAACCATACACACATATCATCACATAGTTCACAAAGTCATTGTGCCACACAGTTACTGCCCTTAGGCCTACACAACACACCTCATACACTTGTATTAGGTGAGTGTAATTGTCCGTCATACTGACATCCCACTCACCAGGCTGAACAAGGTGAAGGTCACTTTGTGCTGTGTGTCGGGTGCCAGGATATGCCCCATGACACATGCACTGTTGTCAGTCCACTGCAAGTACAAATATGGCTCCATCATTGACCATTCTGGTGTGTAAACCCTCAGACGTTCCTCCCTCGACTACATGACAAGAGAAATAGAGGGGCTCTCTGATCATGTAGCCCAGGACAGTATGACCCTGACCTTGTGTAGCATCTTATCCTCACCAAGTACTATGTCACAGTATACAGATGACATGATCACTTTTAGCAGTTGCCTAACATATTGTTGTCATTCACAGGGGATCCAGTGTCTGTCAGCCTGGGATTACATGCTCAACATGCCATGTACATTTGCTATGGACGCCATGCACCTGTCACCCCTAGGCTTTCACAGACTGCCTTAGACTCTTGATACACACCTAGCAGCTGTTTGAAGTGAGGGTCAGAAGACATAACCACAGCCATAGACGTTACAGGGTACATGAAACGGAGAGTGATGGTGCTCAACAACTGATGTCTAACCCTCAGAATGCATGCACTCAGGACTCACATTAGTATGGAATCTGTCGATATTTGTGCAGTAACAAACACCTGGTTCAGGCTCACAAAAGCACAGCAGCACTAACAGGTTTTACGTCATAACATGGTTTTCAGACACAAGATTCGGACCGGACAACAACAATAGGGGGGGGATCCATATACATCATTCATACACACACCTCCAAGTTGGTAGCAGTACACAAAGCATCGGGGAACGTACATGTGCAACTGAGAGTGGGCAAAACTGCATTTCAGTTTGTAGACTGTTATAGACCACACTCCCAAACATGGGCACAACAGTCGTTATTCCTGGGAACACTGGGGAATGTGAAGGTCTCACCAAATACCATTATATTGTGTGACTTCAAATACACAAACATTGACTGGGTATACTACTCAAGCAGTGACACCCTCGCACAACAGTTGCTAAGATTGTTACACTCAAATGCTAGGGCAGACCTGGTCACCACACCCACAGGGGGTTAAACATGTGGGACCTGATCATCACCCACATGGGGACTCTATGTTCCAGAACAGAGGTATACCTGTAATTGTTAAGGTGGGAACATACATTCATCTCACTAGACATACATATCCCATACACACACACATCCTATGTGATCTCAGTGACATACTTCTCATGAGCAAATGTCACACTTGTACAAACTGAGGTGGTATCCCTCAATGACCCTGGGACAGTGTTAATTACGGCTCAGACAACTTCATACTTTACAAGCACATTCTATGGACAAGTACTGGAATTCATGGATCATGCTATCCCAGATAACTACAAGACTCACTCCTCCAAAGGCAGGGGACCTGTCTACTGGACCATGGCCATTACTGAGCTATACAGGGACAGGAGGAGGCTACTACATTATAGAGCACAATCAAAATCAGGAAGGCATCTCTGATCAGTACTATGGTATAGCTACGATCACTTGTTGATTCATCTAAGGCCCACTTCTAACGGACACTTGCAACAGACACTATGGACAATCACAAGGCCTTATTTAGTTATGTCAGGGACCTGGGTGGGAACTCACAGATATGCTGTGAGTTACTGCATAATTACAAATGATACAGTGAACCCACTGACATTGCGAACATCCTGGACAACAGGTTCAGTGGGAATGTTTCCACACCATAACCCCTGCAGTGCACATGTCCATCACAACAGGGTGTAGCCTCCCTGACATCACAGATGAACATGTGTGTGTTGCCCTCTCCATAGCAGACAACACAGCATCAGTGGGACCAGATAGTGTCCCAGACTGTGGCATACACGAGATTCATGACAGACTTCACACTCACATTATGTCCCTATTCAATATCACAGTTACTACAGGATATGTACCCATGGAATGGCATACATCTATGGTGTACACGCTCCAGAATGCTGGTGCCACAAGGGACCCTGGACATTATCACAATATATGCCTAACTATCCTGGTCTGCTATGCTATGGAGTGTATCATCATGGAACACATACACATACACATTGTGAACCTACAGACACTGGATCCTACACAATTTGGTGTTGTTGTGGGCATATCTTGCCTCTTGCAGATGTTTGATGTCTTTAAACAGTTAACAGGTCCGTAGATGTACACAGGGTTGTCCACACAGCCTACCTGGAGCTCACACACCACTTCTACACAATACCCCACTTGGCCTTTACACATTAGATCACCAGATTCAATATCTACACATATGTCACAAGATGGATTGCTAACTGGATCATGGATAGCATACACATGGTCAGTATTGCAGGTGCCATGTCTGACTATACACCAGTTACACATGGCATCCCACAGGGCTCAGTCCTGGGACCTCTCTTGTTCTGTATATATTTCTGATACATACTGGCTAACACAGGAGGAATATGGATGACCATGTTTGCAGATGACTGCAAACTGTGTGCCATAATCGACTCCACAGCTGGCACAAGTATCCTCAGAAAGGGTCTCACAGAGATGGATGACTGGTGCCAGAGCCATGGCCTACAGCTACCTTACTTTAGATGCATAGTCATCACCTTTGGTAGTAACATCATGCACACACATTACCACATAGGTGATGATACATCAAGTACGGTGTGTGTGATTTGTGATTTGGGGACATGAATACTTAGTACTCTTGCCTTTGACATTCACGTTGCCAATGTTTTTGGACACCTTCTATTTAGGCAACCTTATCCCATACAGTTTTACATCCAGATCAGGTGGGGTCATTGTGACCCTGTAGTCATCAGGCACATGCTTGGATACAATGGCCCATTTTGGATGTACCTTACCCAACACCTGCAGCAACTGGAATGTACACAGATTTACATAACCAAGTGGATCTAGGGACTCACACAGATGGTATGCACAGTTTGGCTATGATCACCCCAACTCTCCTCAGTTGCTTACTGCCTACTTGGATGCAGTCTGTGCCTTTTGTTTGATGCCATGTCCATCACAGCATTGATGGACAGGCTCCACATGAGGATATCAAAGTCCCTTACAACTACATGCTCCAGGGACAGGTACGTGAGCAATGATGTTAATAGGACATGCTGGAGGGGCATATTACCATCACAGAGGCTCCACTACTCAGTAATGTGATCACAGTCCCACATATGCACAGACCCACGCTGACCACCTACAGGTGACATCTTCACAGGTGGACGGGTGATTGTATGTTTAGCCCTGAGATATGTTATGGGTCCTTGCTAGACAGAGGCAGAATGAAATGAACATATGTGAGATATCTTGTGTGACCTGCTATTAACAGGCACAATCTACTAATCTAGCGTGATTGCAGAATACAAACACACTGTGGCTAGGCTTCTACATACACTAGGGCAGATAGCCTAGTGTCAACCTCTGAACCTATGCTAATGTTCGGGATGCACATTGTTCAGTGATGGTACTGATTGCAGGTTTTGTTTCTTCTTTGCTTTATCACTTCCTATGAACAACCTAGGTTTCTGCATAACATATTTGATTGTGACAGGATTTCACTATATTATATTGTGTCTGTTATCATATCACTGTGTGCACATGGTGGATTGGTGAATAGTGCGAGGTTCCTGGGTTGGCACTTGCAACTGAGGGATATGTGTGGCCCACTGCTGTACTCAAACTTGCCCTAAGTGTGTGAGCATGCCCAGTTCAGACTTTCAGTGTTTTGTTGCCTGACATTTGTCTCACAGTTTCAAGTGTGTGAGCATGCCCAGTGTGACCTTGCAGTATGTTGCTGTCTGAGGTCCACTACGTTTGTTGATGTGTGTGAACATTACCAATATTAACATTTATACTATATGTGTGTTGAATATCAGGTTCTATTATTACTGCAGGCCTCACCTTTGTGTCTTAACTCAACAGGGATTATGCTATGCCTACAAGGTTTCCATGAGATACTTAGCATTGACTTATCAACATTTTTTCATACAAGCTGACCATTGACATGCTGTCATGGTTTGGTGGTTCTATACTCTGACTATAGTGCACTGTATCCTGGGTTCAAGGACTGTCACTGCTTCATATTTTCATACATGCTAGAACAGACTGCTTCAAGAAAATTGAAGAAAATATGAACTTGTTAACCTGCTTTTGATGAACTATACCCACATTTGACCAGACTTGCACAACATTGTTCAATGTTGCCTAACATTGCTGGACAGTGCACAATATTGCTGAACATTGCCTGTAGTTGTGCTACTTAGTGTGTGCAATTTTGTTTACATATACTAAATAGTGGTGAGAGCTGTTTAGCAGTGCTTTATATTGCTTAACACATAGCAATCATGCCTCAGGTGGTGCTGCAGGGCTGCCTATGTCAGATGCACATTTTACACTCCCTATACATGTTTGTTAACAGGTAGTGTCAAGTTAGGCATCACTTTTACTGTATGTGCGAGTCGGAGAGAGGTATCATTTCCAGGGTTCCTACTGAGCCAGTGTATATGCTATGCGTTGCCTCTTTGCCCAGGCCAAAGCATACTGGGCATGCCTCCTTCTGCCTACTGGGGCAGGCTCAGGTTGTTCCTCCTCCAAGTCACGCTCTGCCTGTGATGGCCTTGGCAATGGTGAGGGGCTGTTGTGCCCTGCTCTATGCTGATCCTGCTGCAGCTGTTTTCACAGGATCATATTGTGTAGCATAGCGCATACCATGACTATTTGGGTACATGTAGTTGGTGAGTACTACAAGGCTCCACCAGATGTATCCAGGCACCAGAACCATGACTTGAGCAGCCCAAACACATGCTCGATTACATTTCGTGTTTGTGCATTGCCTTATTATGGCGTTCCTGTTCAGGTGTGTGTGCATTTCTGATGGGTGTCATCAGCCACGGCTCGAGTGCATATCCAGCATCCTCCACTAGGTGACAATGAGGGATGTCCCCAGTGGCAAATGTCTGGTACAGCTGTGTCAGATGCCAGATATGGGAGTCATGGTAGCTTCCAGGGCAGCCAGCACAAACATTCATTATTATGTCCTGGGCATCACACATGTCCTGGCAGTTGATGGAGGGGTAACCCTTGCGGTTATAGTAGACCCTATCCCGCTCACCGGCTGGTGCTTTGATGTGAATGTGCGTGCAGTCTATTGCACCCACTACCTCAGGGTATTCCGCTATTTGCTGGAAGAGATGCATATTGCTGGCCAATACCTCATGGGAATTGGGGAAATATACATGATCACCGACATGTGTTGCCATGGCATTCAGGAACTGGTGCAGTACCCTAAATGCTGATGCCTGTGAAATCCCCATCATATCGCCAGTTGGTCTCTGGAAGGTACCTGTTGCTAATATTCTTAGGCCAACACATACCTTGGTTTCCACTGTGATGGGTTCCCCTCTGTTGGTTCTGTGTGTGAGGCGTGGCCTGCACAGCTCAACAATTTACTGTATGAGGTCTCTGTCCACTCTATAGCGCTCCACTATCTCCAACTCATGTAGCCCCTGGTAGGTTACCCTAGGCCTGTACACTCTTCTCCGTCTCCTCACTGTGGGTTGCTCAGCAGCATTTGCATTGTCACCACCCTCAGCATGTTGCATATGTCGCCTTATGACAGCAATGGCAGCCCCTAACATTTCTTTGTCTCAGTAAAGCTTTTTCAGTTTTCACTTCTATTAGCTTACTGCAGTGTTGCAGTGTGTCTGAGAAATACATACTGGAATGTTTGTTGCTGAGTTTTGAGTGCTGGACTGGGCTGGCTAGTGTAATGCCTGTGTAATTGGCTGATTCTGATTGTTTTCACCTGCTAGCTCTGCTAGTATTCCCTGGTTAACTTCCTACTATTTGTTGTGCTTCCTTTTCCCTTTCTGTTTCCTCATGGGTAGCACCACGCAAACAAGCGCAAACACGTGCACACCAGTTCACACATGTGCACACATGCTTACACAGACTAAAACTTGCTTATTCCTGTTAAAACATGTGCACACCGGTGCAAACGTGCTTACAACTGATTATACAGCCTTACATATGCTTACTCATGCCTACATGCGCGCACATACACTTACACGCGTGCACACTGTCTTACTCGGGTTTACTGGCGTGCACACGCGCGCATGCACACTCAGCAAGAAACTTTGGTGTTATCCACAGCATACACCTTCAATTTCATGACTTTACCTGGCCTACCTGTTGACACACCTCTTTCACTATTATGTAAATGTAAGCTGACACATGTCACTCTGCTCCAATGAGCTGCACTCCTTTCATACATACCCCCCTCGTGATGTCACCTATCTTCTACTCTGTTACTCCCCACATCCTACTCCTACACTCCACTGACTGTGCTCATTTGCTATGTAAACTTGCGATTCACTATCATAACTCTCATTTGCATAGGATTGCCTACTAATGCTTAGTTACATCTCTTAGACTGAGCTTCCCCCTTTAGCAACCTCTACTCTGTGGCCATGTTGTCTTCAGCCTGCCATTCCCTTGCATTGTAAATTCATTTTAGCTATGAAATCCACATTTGTGGATCTTAATTATTAATTTTCTGCTTTTTAGGGCGCAGCACGTTTGCAGGGCGCTGCTCTACGGTTAAACCTCGGAAATCAGGATTAAAAAAAAAGTTATTTTATTTTTAATTTGCATCACTTCCCATTGCCAATGGCCATATTTTTGGCCATTGGCATGCTTCCTCCTGTGAATGCATGTTTTTTTTCCAGCTGACACGGCTCCGTTTTGCTATTTGCAGAACCGTACCCAGTTATCAACTGAGTACATTTCTGCAAATAACACTACTCCTACTCAGACAGGTTTGGGTTTCCTGGATCGCAATTTTACCTCATTTGCATGGCTTTCGCCTGCAATTGAGGTAATTTGCATATCCCAGCCCTGTCCGTGTAGGACTAGTTTGGAGAGCTCAGTTGCATGCCCCTGCCGGTTGTTCCTGGATCGCTTGGCGGACATGTTGGCTTGCTGGAGTCTTACTCTACTCTTAGACTCCGTGCAAGCCTTCATGAATCCGGCCCCTTATCATCCATTGTTTTTTGCCCAAGTAGATCTTTCACCTCTAGGGTTGTTTACCTTGCCTATGTGAATAAAACATAGATAAATAAAAAGTTGTGTAGATACTGTTGTAATACTGACCTCAACTACAGTCCTTGCTTTCCCCATAACAAAAGTAGGACACTTGTAGATCTTGCAACTCATTTTTTACATTCAAAGCACCTTGATTTGTCATGAATGAAAGTCAACATTTTATTATCAGCATATTATTAAATAACTCATAAAACATCATAATAATCCAAGTACCTGAACAGCCCTGTTAACCAGGCAGATATATCCTTTCCAATCTGAGCAGTCCATTACCAAAATCAAGTGGTATATCTGCCCAGCTCCATCAGCCAGACTGACCACTGACCACATGCAACGTTAAAGACAGCTCACCAGCAACTTCCTGAACTATTTAATCGTCCAAAAAAGGAAAGGGTGGAATGAAAATGGCGGGGGGGGGGGGCTTCTCTGTGACTAGAAAGAAGGAGCTGATAGGCATTAGCAAGTGAGCTGCTTGACTATTTCTTCACCTAAAAGGCAGTGTGCGTGCCCACAGACTAGCAGTTAAATAACATTTTTCTCTTTGTACTACAGGACAAAGCACCTTGAGCCTAGAACCCCAGAACAGTGCAGGGGCAACTCAGTCTGTCCTGTAATCTTAATTTCCCCAAGCCATGCTTCCCCCATAGTAAAACTAGGAAATACACAGACATTGTGACTAGCTTATTATATATAAAGCACCACAATGGGTAACCATTTGAGATGTTGTAACCTGCTAAAGCAATTCCTGAAATGTGGAGACTGAATAGCAGAAAGATTGGACTTGTATGTACCAAATCCAAGATGCCATTTCTTAGAATATTTCATTTTCTCTTAGGTATGGTGATTTTGGATATGGTATGAATAAATTTTAAGGAGAAAACTGATTTTTGAGATTTGCTCTTCACCGAGGTCTGGGTCTTTTTTTTTTCAGCTTTTTGGAACTCGAAATGACGAGTACCGACATTTCATTGGGGAGCCACCACAGTGTCTCATGAATAAAAGTCAACATTTTGTAACTATAATACTATAAAATAACTCACAAAACATCATAATATCCAAAGTACCTGAACAACCCTGTCAATCAGGCAGTGTAACAAAGCCCACACTGTTCTGTACTGTCCAATATCACAGTGAGTGGCATAGTCACACTAATCCCTCAACAAAACTGGCCACTGGCCAGAGGCAGCATTGATGAAAGCTTGATCCCACCTTTCTGAAGCATCAATGGCTCAGGAAAGGAAAGAGTGGAATGAAAAGGGAAGAAGAGCACAGAGTGACCACCCACACATGAAAGAAGGAGATGTTGGGAGAAGATCCACTGGATTACTTCCCTGAAAAGGTATTGTGTGCCCTGATATCATGTTTAAATAGTAGTTGTCCCCACAAGCTGGATGACAAGGCATGTCAAGGCCAGGGTAGCATGGAGACAACTCAGTCTGTTCTGCAAATTTAGTGTGTTCCCCTATTTCACTTTCCTCCATAATAATAACTAGAACACCTATATAATTTGTGATGAGTTTATTATATACAAAACACTTAAACTCTGTCATGAATAATAATTAACATTTTATTACCAACATATTATAAAATAACTCATAAAACATAATAACTCAAGTTAACTCAAATCAACCTAAATAGCCCTGTCAACTAGGCAGCGTCACATACAGCCCACTTGGGTCTGAGCTGTCCTGCACCAAATTGAGTGGCATACTCACACTGTCCCCTCACCTAAGCTATCTACTGGTCAGATGCATTACTGAAGACAGATCACTACCACCTTCTTGACGGTTAAACTGGAAAGGAAGGGAAAGTGGCCAGATGCATTAATGAAGACAGATCACTACCACCTTCTTGAAGGTTAAACTGGTCCAGGAAAGGAAGGGAAAGGAAAGGAAGGGAAGGGAAAGGAAGGGAAATGAAAGGAAAGAAAAGGAAGGGAAAGGAAGGGAAAGGAAAGGAATGGAAAGGAAAGGAAAGGAATGGAAAGGAAGGGAAAGGAAAGGAAAGGAAAGGAAAGGAAAGGAAAGGAAGGGAAAGGAAAGGAAAGGAAGGGAAAGGAAATGACGGGAAGGGAAAGGAAGGGAAATGAAAGGAAAGAAAAGGAAGGGAAAGGAAAGGAATGGAAAGGAAAGGAAAGGAAAGGAAAGGAATGGAAAGGAAATGAATGGAAAGGAAGGGAAAGGAAAGGAAGGGAAATGAAAGAAAGGAAAGGAAAGGAAGGGAAGGGAAAAGAAGGTGTATTTAAAGGGTAGAAAGCAATGTAGTGACTGCTACCAGGCTGACATGCCTGACAGCCTGTTGACCTCCCTTTTCTGACATTAAGCAAAGAGAAAATAATGAACAACTATTACAGCAATAAAATCAAAACACAGACTCTATTAACATTTTTCATTCAAATAATATAATGAAATTTGGTAACCATGTTTAATCCACTGATTAATCATCTGATTTCTGAGCAAATCTCTAAACATGTCATGGATTACCAAACCTTGTAAAAAAGATGAGAGTTCAAGATTAAACTGTCAGCACTATATTCAACCACTGATAAAATTTATGAAGAAATATTGAAAATTAGGGGGACCCTTTCAGACTATATCAAACCTACTGATAAGTGATTTGAAGAAGTAGAAGATGAACTTTCTGATCTAGTGGCTTTGCAGAGAACTGAAGCTGCTCATCTAGATAGGATGTAGGGAAAGTCAGAGAAATGGAAGATCATACCCAAAGGGAAAACTTATGGTTCAGTAACATACCAAAAGGCTGGAGGCACAAAACTGTATTCAGTTCATGTAACAGCAACTCAGTAATTGGACTCAGATACCTGCAGCTCAAATCTTAATTTTAAGAACCTGCAGACTAAACCTCCCTAACAGGGCTAATTGCCACATATCAAGACAAATATTGAATACAAATGTTCCACCTGAAAGAGCAGATTTTAACACTGCTGTGGAAAAAAGGAAGGGCCTAACTATCAAGAGGAACAGAATATTCATTGATAATGACTTCTCAGTGACAAATCACATTTGGAGAAAAAAGTTGATCCTGGTCTTTAAAATATGTAAGAAAGCTCAGGTGCAGTTCATATTGCTATACCCTGCCATGGTAAAGGCATTTTTTCCAGCAGGTCTGAAAACTTTTCTGAATGTGGAACAGGCTATTCCAGAAATGGGTATTTATTAGAACATCCCCAAGCCACTGCCCTGCTGGATCCAAACACTTGGAATAAAGGCTACCACTGAAATAATTTTCTGTGTTCCAACAAAAAATGGAGATGAGATGTAAAGAAATTCAGGATGCAATGAAGAAGTTAAGAGATGCGATTGGATCCAACAACTTGGACATGGTCAGTGAAGCCGCAGATCCAGAAAGCTAGTATGGGCACAGAATATTTATCACTTATTGTATTTTTGCTATTGTGTTATAACAAGTGCTGATTTGATTTAAAGGAAAGTTTTGCTATGGCCAAATGCTTGGGGTGCCTACACAGATTTTTGAGGACTCAGGCCTGTGCAATTGGATTTGTTAGCATGCTTTTCTTGCCTTCCTTTTAGAATCAAGGCATAATCAGTAGTCTGCCATCTGTAGCTCCTACCGAGATAGCTAAGACATCTGATTGGATCTCACTACAAAAGAGATGAAACGGGAGCTCTAACAAAAGATGAATTGCAATGTCAACTCCATACTGGCAAAAGACTGTGATGGCTGACATTCAGCTTTCCTGAGTGCTTAGGCCAACCAATATACCTACCAACCTGCCAAAGGACTTAAATTAACTTGAGCCCATCAGGACAGTGGAGACGTTTTCATCTTGTTATCTAAAATGGAAATCGGACTTCAAGCTTTAGCTTTTAATTACTTCAAAAGGTGGATCCTGTTGCCTCCTGTCATTTTCATTGGCTGGTGTTTACTTTTCTGCTTCTTTGAATAACTTGGTCAGTGAAAATGTTAGCTGAGCTTACATTACTCTGTTTCTTGTTTCTTTTATATCTTTTCTTGAGGAAAATACATCTAGTTTTATAGCTGTTTATGGTCTGAAGAAGGGGCAAAGCACTCTACGAGCTTTTTATGGACATCTACGAGAAATGAACAGATGGAATTGTTTAGTTTATTTCAAGGAATGTTAACAGGGTGGTGGATGAGCAGAAATGAAGAAGGGATTTTACTTATATCTATGCATTTAGACTACATTTCATTTTTATGCAGGAAACATGTCTAACAAAGGCCAAGAATTCCTCCATGCTCTGAGGTCTTTACTGATAGATATTATTCCTCTGCTTCAGCAGGACACAAAAGAGGTATAATTATCCTTATAAAGGCAAATACCCCATTTCAGTTGTATGAGGCAATGAACAATGACCAGGAAAGATATGTATTAATAAAGGGAAGGCTGGAAGATCATGACATCACATCAGTAAATGTATACTTATCACCCAATACCTCCTCTAGAGAGCTGGGATCTCTGGTTAGAGAGCAGGTTTCCCTTGCAGGTAGGAATAGTTACATAGTACAGAGACTGAAATTTAATTATGTCTTCATCAGAGTTAAAAACTGGTCCTAGGAAATCATTTATACTTCCAGTGGGTAAGCTGTTCAAGAAATACCCCAATATGTTTGGTATGGGAGATATACACTGACTACTAAAAAGGCCTACTGAGGAGCTTATCTCTTTTCCCCTGTTTTCAGACCTTTTCCCGTATTACAAGTTTATTCTCACTTGGAAACATGCTCACCAGTTTCCTTCTATCATGACCTCACCCACTGGCCATGCCTCTTAAAGATTAACCTTGCAGCTGGATAATATGGAATAAGCAAGCATTAAAAACTTGAACCTGCTGCTTTGTAAAGGAGAGGTCTTCAGGAATATGTTGCTTACTTTATTTAAGGGGGAGTGGGGACCTGTGTATCAGATAGTGGTGCAGCCTTGGGGGCTTGGGATGTTTTGAAGGGATACCTTGTTAGGTATTTAAGAATGTTATTATCCAATTGACAATACAATAAAAAAGGTGGGGGGTTGCTATATTATGGAGAAATTCATTGTCTATGCCTATGGTTGCAGAAACATATCAAAACGATAAATGTATGCTTTGTACTGTAACTATAAAGTATAATAAGAGGATATTGACTATTATTAACTTGCATTGGATTCCTGGATAGGAATTGAAACAGTTGGCCAATATCTAGAACAAGTAATTCAAAACTCAAAAGGCATTATCATAGCAGGAGACTAATTCTATATTGTCACCAAGTGGTATTAACACAATAGGTAAAAGGAGAATGCAGGCATCTACAAAGGCATTGTTAGACACATAAATGAATTTTCAGAACCAAATTCATTATTTTTACCCATTATTCCCATAGACATGGAATGCAATCCAAAATTGACAGAGTTTATGTCTCTGATGACCTGACTGATAACACTAGACAAAGTCAAAATAGTAACCTGTTCACTTTTAGATCACAATGCAATTAGCTTTGAGTTGTTTTTGAAGTCTAATAATAATGTTAAAATCAGAAGATTACCAGCATATATAACGTGTTTAAAATAATTTAAGGACTTTTTTTATTAAAGAAATCCTTTCCTTTATACAAATGAATAGTATAACAGATACTTCAGAAATGTATTTATGGGATGCACTAAAAGCATATTTTTTTGGTAGCGTCACTAATTGGTTGTCAAATAAAAAACAATGGAACAAAGAATTACATGTAATACAATAAAACTTGATAAGTTAAAATTAGAAAATCAGACAAATAAAAAACAAAATACAGAACAGATTAATAACCCTGGATAACTTTCCCTCACTCAGATATAACCTCTAACTACACTTCTGTCCACTCTATAACTCATGTAACCTCTTTCCCCCTTACCTATATCCCCTTGTCTTCCTCACAGCTGTAAACTGTATTCTGTCAGATGACATACTAAATGTACTGTACAGGCTTAAGAAAATCTAAGACATGCTGTATTGTGTTTGTACTTTATTTATGTGTTAATCTCATCTCTCATGTATATATTTTTGTTGATTAATCTCCTATGTATATAAATTGCTTTACTGATCTCTGCTAGACTGTAAGTAGATACATTTAAGCATTAATGTATTAGCTTTTCTCCTTGGTTCTCCGATGAAAATGGACACTGTTTTCCAGTCAGACCATCCCAATAAACAAATGTTAAATAAATAAAATAAATAAGCTAAACAACAAATACTTGGTCATCTTAAACTATAAAACTAAAATAATCTTTGTGAAGTTTAAGATGATTAACATCTCTATTAACCCAAAATCAATGTGCAATTTAGCCACAAAAACAAAATTACCCAGTAAGTCCAATCACATAAAAGAAGTCTACTCACATAGGAAGAAAAGTAACAGAAATAGAAGATATTCTAAAGGAATTCATAGATTATTAAAATAAACTCAATCAAAATAACATATTAATAGATCCAGAAGAAATAATTAAAATATTTATAAAAAATATATAACTACTTTATGAGAACTTTATTCTGATTTCTCGACCAGGTTAAAGCAATACATATAATTTTCTATTCCCAATTCTCTAGACTCTGGATTGATTTCTGACTTAGTATGAAAACTCCTGTTCAAAATTAGCTCAAATAATGTTGACCTCCCTAATTAAGTAAAGGTTTTAATAAAGCCTTCTAAATATTCATCTGTATGCTGCTTCTGAGCCTAATTCAATTTGGCTTGTCTGAGACTCATTATTTGCCAGGGATGAAGTGGATAGGTCAACTTCTAATGTTGTTGGTGGCTCTTTTCTTGCCTTTTGCTTTGCTCTCTTGAGCTCAGGCCATTTCTCCACTGTTACAGGCTCAGAAATTTGATGAGAGGTCCTCTTCACACCAACTTGACTAACATGTTCAGACTGTTGAGGACTTACAGAAGGCACTTCATTAAAGACAAACAGATCCTGAGCAGAAATAGCCAACCATCCTAGCCCAGACAACTCTGAATCCTTTCTAACCTAAACAACTTTTGAAAAGAAGTTAATCAGCATGCTGGCCATTCAAAGATACCATTTTATGTCTATATTTCTAACTAGCCCTAGCAGAGTTAATATTAATCGTTTCAGCTTTCTAAATTTTTTTGCCTGGAGTTTGCCATTCCAACTGGCCTGAATTCAACCATCTTTCAAGGATGTGTAATGGCCCATTAACCTACATATTCTTTCAGTTTACTTTAAAATCACTTAAAGCAATACAATGTTTCAGTCTCTGCTTAAGTCTTCTATTGAGAGCTGTGATGATCTTTGCAAACATTTTGTTCTTTATTTAGCACTAAACTACTGACCTACATTTACAATTTCGCTCTTCATCAGTTCATCTTTCCTTCCATGTGGAAACTTGAGTCAGCTGCTCCCATTCATAAGACACAGATTTCTCTTGTTAAGTCTAGCTGTATCCTCCAAATCCTAGGAAATGAGAGAAAATTATTAAATCTCACATTTCAAAGTTTTTATCTAAATAAACTACCTTAACTGGGACTTAACATGGCTTAATAAATGGTCACTGCATATTTAGGTACATGAGTTAAAAAGAATTCTATTATGGCAGCCACTGATATGTGTTAAGAGACTAAACAAAAGATAATATAAAAACTGAGAAACTGGAAGCTTTTGTTTGTGGATATGGACTGCAAAATGCAAGCAGTAAACTGTTTTTAGTCTTTTTAATTTTATATATAGGTCAGGCACATTTTTATCAACCAGAAAGGTTTTGGACAGTTATTTTATTTGGGAGAGGAAGAGGATAAGGTTTGAGTGAGAAAAGCTGATCCATCCAACAGAACAAGGTGGTTTAGGAATACCTAATTTGAATTAATATTTTAGACCTATACAATTAAAGCTCATATACATAACACAAGCTGAAATCTATAATTCACAGCGGAAAGGGATGATGATGATGATGAAGCAGGGAGGAAATTCAAGAAATAAGGAGAGAGTGAGATTTTGGGTGCAGATCCTTAAGGAGAATAACAACAGCCATACAGAATATTATATTCATAAAGTAGCAGAAAGTTTTCTAAGAACTAAGTCAACATAAGAATGGAGAAAGGAGATTCTGCCAATAAGGATGACTATGATTACGGGTACAGAAAATAGGCAAGAAGGTCCTGTAATTTATTTGGGAAAACTGGCAAAGGATCCAAGGAATTGGGAGCAATTAACTTAACTAGGAAAGGTAATATAACGGAAAGAGGCCAAGAAGACATTTAGACTGCATACTAGAGACTGCCTTCCTTATCAGGGATTGATATTAGAGTATAGGCAAACAGAAAGAGATAGTTGAATCCTAAGTAAAAGGCTTGCTCTAGTAGAGATTTCAGTTGAATCTACAACAGAAGCTAATGTTAAAAAAATGATAATTAATGGGGCAAATAAAATATTGTGCAATAACTATAGGAATCAATCAGAGGAGATTAGAAATGATTGGGAAGAGAGATTGCTCCCAAATATGCAACAAAGTCTAAAAGATTTAGGTTATTTGCTTGGAAGTGTTTGCATAGGTATTTTTACAGCTCAAGCAGACTTCAAATAATTTTTCCACAGGTAGATGGCAAATGTTGGAGGTGTGATGGGGAAGAAAGAGGTAAATGGGAACATATGTTTTGGGAGTGCAATGAGTTGGCAGACTTTAAAAATTCTCTATAGAGTACTCTATCAGAAATTACACTTTCAGCTAGGACAGTGCCTAGCCTTCTTCAGACAAACAGTTAAAATATGGTAAACCAATGTCTTTTATCTAATCAAGTCAGTGATGTCATCAATTAAGCAATGTTGTTAGTAACCATAACAACATATTATCGCAGCCTACTTTTATATAACAAGTTATAACTCATTAACTTATAATACAGGAAATGATGAACAAAACCATATATATTCCTATCTCATCTTATGTTTAAAAACACACTTATATGTGTATACATGTTAAAAACTGAACTATACAAATTTAATAACATACTCTACTTAAAAGACTAAATCAAATTCATACTAAATAAGTCAAATTCACAAAAATACTTATGAATTCCCTGGTTCTTCTCTGTGTGAATATAAGGACTAAAAAGTACCTAATTAAACAAACGCTGCACTAACCAACCTTTAATTCCTGGTTAAACTGTCATATGCAAGAACTTTGTATATTTGCATTGTATTCAATTTTTATCTATTCAAAGTTAGGAGTTTCAACAGACTTTTAATGGAAATACTCTCATTAATCCCTGGGGGCATATGAGCCCTCGTTCGCACTTGCCACTTCAGTTCATCTATTTTGAGCAAAATTTGCCAAGGACCCCCCCGAATGTTCTCAATTCTCTGTTGTAAAACTGTGAACCTAAAGGTGTGTGCGAGAAATTCAGAGCATTGTTTGGCTAAAGCATTGTTAAAATCTTTCTTCTTTATTGCATAACAATGCTCATATATTCGCTGCCTAAAACGTCTCTCCGTTTTCCCAATGTAAAACACGTTACATGAATTACAACAAGCAGCGTAAATCACACCCTTAGATTCACAGTTGAATTTTCCTTTTATTTTGTATGTGTTGTGGTTAAAAACCACCTGGTTACCAACCAGAATGTGTTTACATTGTGAACATGAACCACATTTAAACGTCCCATTAATTCTCCCATAAGAATTCCTGCTATTAATGTTGCTCTCTAAGAGGGCAACCAACAACAAGTAAGGAACAAGAGAAGACAACGGAGGAGGTAGCTCCCATTTTAGTAACTGAAGAAATGCCTTCTCTTCATTTGAGTAGTGAAGGGGACTTCACCATATATAACTACACTTCCTTAGATGTCCAACAGGACATGGCTGACTTTTTATCTAAGGGGCTGTCCTTTGTACCTGCGAAGTCTTTTGATATAGCTAGAACTATAATGGACTTAAAATTGTTTATTCGTAAACTTAATCTCCAAATATCAATGGGAACTATAGTTAGTATGGTGAAAACTTTGAGGGTTTCTAGTGTGTTCAATCCCCTACTTCACCCAGGTTTAAACACCTTTGAGAAGATGTGTGAAATTGATTTTTGGGCCATCAAAGAAAAGCGAATATACACGTCCTGTCCAGTTCAGTCTAACATGTCTATGACGGAACGTGGATTTATTCAATTACTTAAAGATTGTAATACAAGAGTTATGAAGCCTGATAAGGGGGGGGTGACTTAGTCTTTATGGATCATTGTTTATATGTGGAGAAATTGATGGAACATTTAAACACTCCCAATTACACTCAGGTAACAATCAATGAGGTTAATGTAGCCTACAAGAAGGTAAGGTCAACCTTGGATGACTTGTTTGTGGAAGGTTCCATAGACATTGACCTTTACCAATATTTAAATATGATAGCTCCCAAAACACCAGTACTGTTTGGGTGTCCGAAGATCCATAAGGACATAAAGTCCCCCCCTTTCAGACCAATAGTTGATGGCCGTGGTTCAATCACATACGCTTGTGCCAAATATGTTGACAGTTTGTTGAAGCCTTTTATTGAAACCGAACCACAGATTTGCAAAGACTCGTGGAGTTTTCTTACAAACATTAATTCCTTAGAATACCAACCTGAGGTGTATTTCTTAACCATAGATGTGAAAGATCTATACACAGTGATCCCTCAGGATTTAGGCACACAATAGGTAAGGGAATTTTTGCATAGTAAGAAAGCAAATGATAATATCATTTATATAATTGAGACCTTGCTTGAAATGGTCTTGAAGAATAATTTTATGTTGTTTGAGGGTATGTTTTACCTGCAGAAAACTGGTGTGGCCATGGGTTCTCCATGTGGCGCTAGTTTCGCCAATGCCACTATGGCTTATTGGGAAAACAACTTGTTGTTTAAAGACCAACTATTGCAAAACAATGTCTCCTGATATACTAGATGCCAGGATGACATGTTTTGTATTTGGAATGGAGAACTGTCCATGATACCAGTCTTTATCGGCAACATTAACAGGACCACAAGTTTTCTAAAGTTTACTTATAACATAGGTATAACCGCGATCAACTATTTGGACATTTGGCTAGTTAATGACAAGGCTAATAGTAGATACAAAAGTTCTATATATATAGGAAAGCGATGTATTCAAACTGTTTCCTTCATTTTACTAGCAACCACCCGTACCAACAAAAGAAAGCGGTGGTCAAAGGCCAGATGGTGAGGGCTGCCTGTATGATTTCGGATGAATTAGACTTTGAGACTGAATGTGACCATCTGTGTAACATGTTTATTAAAAGAGGCTATCCTAGTCAACTTGTTAACAACACAAAAAAAGAAGTAGTTTTCAAGCGTAATGTTGGTTATTTTATTCCTTTATTAAAAGGACAATCAAGCTCATCTTCTCACTCAGTCCTTAATGGATTGGCTAGTCTATCTGATGAATTGCCAAATAAAAAAGCTGGTAATGTAAGTTATCAAGCCAGCTTTTTGTATACATTCTCTTTAGATTTTTGGTCTATTAGAGAGGTAATAAATAAAAACTGAGACCTCATTAAAAACGATGATTCCCTTTCTAGAATTCTTGGTTCTAGCCCTAGAATAGTATACAGACGTGGTCAAAATCTTAAAGCCCGCTTAGAGAGCAACATTAATAGCAGGAATTCTTATGGGAGAATTAATGGGACGTTTAAATGTGGTTCATGTTCACAATGTAAACACATTCTGGTTGGTAACCAGGTGGTTTTGAACCACAACACATACAAAATAAAAGGAAAATTCAACTGTGAATCTAAGGGTGTGATTTACTCTGCTTGTTGTAATTCATGTAACGTGTTTTACATTGGGAAAATGGAGAGATGTTTTAGGCAGCGAATATATGAGCATTCTTATGCAATAAAGAAGAAAGATTTTTAACAATGCTTTAGCCAAACACTGCTCTGAATTTCCCGCACACACCTTTAGGTTCACAGTTTTACAACAGAGAATTGAGAACATTCGGGGGGGTCCTTGGCAAATTTTGCTCAAAATAGATGAACTGAAGTGGCAAGTGCGAACGAGGGCTCATATGCCCCCAGGGATTAATGACAGTATTTCCATTAAAAGTCTGTTGAAACTCTTAACTTTGAATAGATAAAAATTGAATACAATGCAAATATACAAAGTTCTTGCATGTGACAGTTTAACCAGGAATTAAAGGTTGGTTAGTGCAGCGTTTGTTTAATTAGGTACTTTTTAGTCCTTATATTCACACAAAGGAGAACCAGGGAATTCATAAGTATTTTTATGAATTTGACTTATTTAGTATGAATTTGATTTAGTGTTTTAAGTAGAGTATGTTATTAAATTTGTATAGTTCAGTTTTTAACATGTATACACATATAAGTGTGTTTTTAAACACAAGATGAGATAGGAATATATATGGTTTTGTTCATCATTTCCTGTATTATAAGTTAATGAGTTATAACTTGTTATATAAAAGTAGGCTGCGATAATATGTTGTTATGGTTACTAACAACATTGCTTAATTGATGACATCACTGACTTGATTAGATAAAAGGCATTGGTTTTCCATATTTTAACTGTTTGTCTGAAGAAGGCTAGGCCCTGTCCTAGCTGAAAGTGTAATTTATAATAAATAGCACTAACTTTTTTTGGCCAACTTTTATTGCGTTCCATTTCAGTTTAACAGTTCGTTGTTTGTGGATTTTTGGTGTTTTGTACTCTATCAGAAATATTGGGTGACCAAATGCCTGTAATTAAGAAAATTATTTTTTGAGGCAGGATGCAGGATCTGAATTGACTAGACATAGTAAGGCCTTATTCAGTTTAACTCTGGTGATTGCCAAGAAAAGTGATTACCAGAAAATATAAATCGAGGTCTAAACCAACTGTACCTAAAGTAGTGAATATTTTAAGAGATATAAAATAACTAGATGTGAGATCTTTAGAAAAGGGTAGGAGGAAATTACACAAAAAAATGGACATTGTGGGAACAAACCATGCAGAATGATGTTTTAGAGGAGGAGTGAGATTTAAGGGGAAGGCAGGAATTGAGCAATTTATGTAATTTCAGATTGATGATAATTATATAAAAGCATGTATGTCATATATAATGTTTGTAACTGTGAACATGTTCACATGGTTTGTTTTCCTTTATATAAAGGTATGTTTGCCTGTGGCTTAGGTAATAATTCAATAAAGGTGTTAAAAAAAGAAATGGTCACTTTTTTGATAGCCATCTGGCAAATATGTAATCATACATGTTCAGTCTTAAATATTGTGTTTAACTTCAGAAATACTTGACTGGCCAACATTTTCAAGTCAAAATTATCATCTGCCTCTTAGAACTGAAATGGTCCCCCTCTGGGGTTTCTCAGGACTTAGTGACTGATGTTCTGTTATTCTCCCTTTTTGTTAATTCTAATTTCAGGTCCTTTAATCTTTCTTATTATGCAAATGATATGTTTCTTAACAGGAAATCTAACTCTATGTTAAAAATTAATAAGTTGCTACAAATTGGTCTTGTTGAATCTTAGACATTATTTGCTGTAAGACAACCTGTTATTAATTATTATTATTAACCTCAGAAAAAATGCAGAACTATTCACCACTCCATCAAAATTTAACATGGGGTCGCCAGGATAATGCATTAGTTTTATGCTTTGCAAGTTTCTACATAATTGCAGCCATTTCAACATCTGGTTATTTGGTTTGAGTATTATCTTTTAATCATAATATTCAATACCTCAGAGGTGGTCCAAATGGAGAAATGAAATCGACAAGAAAAGGAGAGTAGTGGTGTCCAAACAGAAAGATGAAATCAGCAAGAAAAGGCGGGTAGTGGGGTGTGAATGGAGACATGAAATCAGCAAGAAAAGAAGAGAGGCAGGGTGTCAAAGAAGATAATACAGCAGTAAGAAAAGGGGAGTACTGGGTGTGAATGGAGAGAGGAAATCCGTAAGAAGAGGAGGGTAGTATTGCTGGAAATGAATTCAGCCTCAAGTCTTGGTAAGTACCTTCATATTGTTCACCCTGTTTTTACAAACACTGGCATACAGAATGTATTTTATATAGCATGAAGAACGGTAAGTCAAAAAATAAAAAAAAGACTGGGTACACAAGTCTCATGAAAAAAAAGTGGCCCCTCCTCATGTATGCACTGGCACCAGGAATGAAAAGCAGCCACAGTCAGTGTAGAATCCTCAGAACATTCCTACCATGTTGTTAAGCCAGGCTCAAGGCGAGAGTGCCACTCCTCTTTATTAGAAGGAAGCAGTCCGCAAAAAACACAGAAAATGACAGTCCAAACAAGAGGCATAGAGACAATAAAGTGGACTGTTGAGGATAAGGAAGACATTAGGCATTGTTACTATTACACAGGAAGCCCAGAATGTCCAGACAGAAGATACATAGCAAGAAAAAGAAAGAAATTAGGGGAAAGAAAAATATTTGCATAAAAGCTACATATAAAAGTTTTAAGTTCCACAATTTAATAGATCAATGAAAAGTAATATGTAGGTTAAGAAACATTCAGCCACCTAGAAAGAGAAGCTGCTGAAGAAATGAGAAAAGATAAAGAACAAAATCCAGTGGTTTTTGAAAGGTATAAAAAAGAAATGTGGACATTGGAAAGAAAAAGAGATCTGATGTGGTATGATATTTATGCAAAGAAGAAATGCCTCCATATGAATAGCTTTATTAGTGGGAAGAAACCTGTTCAATAAAGTAGATAAAACATTTTTTTTACAAAACTAATTAAATATCTTTGTTTTATAACATCACTAGGTCATCTTTTTAAAATAATATTCATTATTATCAGAGATCGCATACAGTGTGCATCTTTTACTGATAGATAACTGCTATACAGCTGACTGGCAAAAGTAAAAGTAGACCCATGGGTATAAGTCATCAGTTCCTGTCAGGTAAGCTTTCAACTTTTTTTTCAAAGCACCTACAACTTAGGATTTATGAAGTTCAACTTTTGAATGACTTCAGATTTTTAAAACACGCAGGACACAGAGTCACTTGCCCTATAATAGATTTTTATTTTCTAGGTAATGACTTGCAAATTATCAGTAGACCATGATAATCTAATTTTAATGAGGTAGGAAAGAAGAGGGAGCTTGATTTGAGAAAGAGTGGCTGTTATTCTTTGCAGAGTTTTGCTTCTAACTCATGAGGAAGAAAGTCATTTAAATACAGACGAAATATTTAAAGATGTATCAACAAAAAACATTTTCAAAGAAAAGTACAGACCTCCTTCATCAAAAAATCTCTTGTGGAAATCCACTGAAAACATAATGGTGTGAATGGACAGATTGTAGAAAAGTGGCACAGCAGAAGTCAGAACATGTCTGCAAGATGTTGGTATGGTTGCAAGGGGTCTATATTTGATCATCGAATGCTGAAAACAGTGAAAGAGGATTAATTGACCCTATTTCAGCGAAAGCTGAAACTGTTGAAAGTTCAGAACAATGATTTCTTTCCTAGGGAAAGAAATTGCAGTTCCAACATAAATAAAAAGAAAAGTAAACAGTTGGGAACATTGTTATATGTGGGGGGCATTGACCCCCACACCCCCCCTACTTAAATATACCAACTCCGAGACCGCATTACAGTGCAGAACACAGCAAAACACCAAAGCAGCCAAGCAACTTCTTTCCCAGGGAAAGAATTCACTGTAAAGCCGCTTCTATGTTTTGCCTGTTTGCTGTTTGGTGTTCGACATTTACACATTCGACAGAATGCATATTCAATGTCCTAATAGGAACCCTGTTTCAAATATCTTATTTAGATATTATAGCAATAACCCACGCCTGGGTGTGGGTAATACGGGATTTAACCACGGTTGGTGTGGTTTGGTCCCGAGGGCGAAGCCCGAGGGACCAAACAAAGACAACCATGGTTAATATACGCATTACCCACACCCAGAAGTGGGTTATTGCTATTATACTATGACATTATTTAAGAAAAGAAACAATTACTTTTCTTAAATAATGGCATTGTATAATGCCTCTTTGCTGCCCTTCCGCAGCTGTCTGGCATCCGCGGCAGTTCTGATGTACTGCGCATGCCTACACAGTACATCAGAGCTGTGGCCAAAAGCAACGGAGAAAGCAAGATCTCCGTTGCTTTTTTACTGTTTTGCTATGTTAAATGGGTTTAACATAGCGAGACAGCTTTAAAAAAAGCAACGGAGATCTCCGTTGCTTTTTTACTGTTTTGCTATGTTAAACCCATTTAACATAGCGATAACATAGCGAGACAGCTTTAAAAAAAGCAACGGAGATCTCTGTTGCTTTTTTTAAACCTGTGTCGCTATGTTAAACTCTTTTAACATAGCGAGACAGTGTTTTAAAAAAAGACTTAAACTAATGGAAAAAGTCTGGGCGACCAGACCTTTTTCCATTAGTATAAGTCAATTTACAACGTGCACGCTGGCCAATCAGCGTGCACGTTTTGGAATATTAATAGGGGGTCATGGTATAATAGGAGTTATGACATGAGGACACTGAGTGGAAAAGTAAAACACATTTAGCACAGGCTGTAAAGGAAGGCTGTGGGAAGTAACAGAAGCTACAAAGGAAAGGTGCTGCAGGTAGGAGACAGCCAGCAGCTGGAATACAGATATGGAAACAACATCCAAGAATTACAGTAGATATAAAAAAGTTTACACACTCCTATTGAAATGCCAGTTTTTTGTGATATAAAAAATGAGACCACAATAAATCATTTCAAAACTTTTCCCACCTTTAATGTGACCTATAACCTGTACAATTCAATTGAAAAGCAAACAAGTCTGTTAGTGGAAAATTATAAAAAATAAAAAACTTACAATAAGCTGGTTGCATAAGTGTGCACACTCAAACTAATACTTTGTTGAAGTACCTTTTGATTTAATTACAGCATTCATTCTTCTTGGGTAGGAGTCTATCAGCAAAGCACATCTTGACTTGGCAATATTTGCTCACTCTTCCTTGCAAAAGGGCTCCAAATCTGTTAGATTGCAAGGGCATCTCTTTTGCACAGCCCTCTTCAGATCACCCCACAGATTTTCTATTGCATTTAGGTCTGGTCTCTGGCTGGGCCATTCCAAAACTGTCATTTTCTTCTGGTGAAGCCATTCTTTTGTTGATTTGGATGTATGCTTTGGGTCATTGAAAGGTGAAATTCCTCTTCATCTTCATCATTCTAGCAGACGCCTGAAGGTTTTGGGCTAAAAGTCACTGGTATTTGAAACTGTTCATAATTCCCTCCACCTTGACTAAAGCCCCAGTTCCAGCTGAAGAAAAGCACCCCAAAGCATGATACTGCCATCACCATGCTTCCTTGTGGGGATGGTGTTCTTTTGGTGATGCAAAGTGTTTTTGTGCCAAACGTACCTTTTGGAATTGTGGCCAAAAAGTTCAACCTTAGTCCCATCAGACCATAACACATTTTCCCACATGCTTTTGGGAGACGATGTATTGTTTTGTGAATTTTAGCTGGGCCTGGATGTTTTTTCTGTGTACGAAAGGACTTCTGTCTACCCTTCCCCATAGCCCAGATATATGGAGAATATGGGAGATTGTTGTCACATGTAGTACACAACCAATACTTGCCAGAAATTCCTGCAGCTCTTTCAGTGTTGCTGTAGGTCTCTTAGCAGCCCCCCCTGACCAGTTTTCATCTTGTCTTTTTGTCAATTTTGGAGGTACATCCAGTTCTTTGCAATGTCACTGTTGTCCCATATTTTCTCCACTTTTTGATGACTGTCTTCACTGTGTTTCATGGTAGATCCAATGCTGTGGAAAATTTTTTGTACCCTTCTCCTGACTGATAGACCTTTCAACAATGAGATCCCTTTGATGCTTTGTAAGCTCCATGTGAACCATAGCTTTTGCTGTAGCAGGTAACTGAGTAAATGTCAGCAAACTCCTACTAGGACAGCTGAACTTTGTTGGGGTTAATCAGAGTATCTTTAATTGATGGCAGGTGTGTACCCAAGAAGACTGAACACTGTAATTAAATCAAAAGGTGCTTCAACAAAGTATTAGTTTAAGGGTGTGCACACTTATGCAACCAGCTTATTGTACGCTTTTTATTTTTTATATTTTTTCCCCTAACAGATTTGTTTTTTTCAATTGAATTGTACAGGCTATAGGTCACATTAAAGGTGAGAAAAGTTTTGAAATAATTTATTGTGGTCTCATTTTTTATATTACAAAAAACTGGCATTTTACCAGGGGAGTTTAAACTTTTTATATCCACTGTATGTGCAGCTTGAACTACAGGTAAACCTAAGAGCAGAGAGGGTCTCTACCTGGACCAGGGCAACACTACTGTACAGGAAAGCTCCAAAGGCAAATGGCATTTTAGAGTAGTAAGGATGCAGCTCATACAAAATCCAAGGTATGCATAAAAACAGCAGGAAAGAGGATGCAGTAGAGTGGAAATGCACAAAAATAGGCAGTTACTACATGACACAGAAGACTTGTGGAAAGGTTGTAGTGGGGAAGGCAGAGTGTAGGGAAATGAAAACTACATACGATGATTACTGCTAATCCATGTAAATGTGATGTGCATCATGTTTCACTTACATAATTCACTTTGGCTGGATGGTGTGCCATTGCAGCCCACACATGCATGAAGTTGTATGCATAGTGCTCAGACAGTAGTATTTGCCTGAATAACCATAGTACATTTCAGCCACTGTGCCTGCCAAACCTGCATAAAATACTGGACTACTGATCGTCTGTAAATGGCCTGCCTATACCCATGTGGCTTTACTTGCAGTTCTGGCTGCCCAGAATTGGGCAGTATAACACTGCTCCTTAGGGTCAGTTACAATAGGGTCAGCTGACACTGTGGCACAGCCTATGCAGGAAACACTGCCTTCTACAGTCAGATGTGAACACCATGGACAAAGCATGCCCTACTGTGTTGCTTCATAGTTAATACACCTCCAAATTCATTTATCTGCTCTAGTCTATGCCCATGTCCTTTCTCCATACATGTATTCCACAATGTGCTTCTATGGTGATTTCCTGTATGACCTACATGTTTGTTCATTGTGCTCCTTCTACATGGCCATTCACATCTACATGTGATTACCTGTTGTGCAAAACTCCCGATTATCGCTTTGAGGTGCCCAGCTTGTGACATCTGACAATGTACATAAGAAAGCCATGGTACCCATTTTCTGTGATGCCCCAGAATTATCTTCAGTGGTGCATTATTTGGTTACCTTCTTCACAACAAAATGGTTGTTTTCAGTGTTTGTCTGTCTACAGGCCTTTATAGTTTGCCACATCTGTTAAGCGAGAGCTCTGAGTCACATAGAGCTGACATTCCTGAAATCTAATTGAAACAGTCTTGGGATGGTACGCACATATGTAAAGTTGCTACTACTACAACTTTAAATGCTGAGTGAAAGTATTTAATTTAGCTACTTTATCGAGAAGAATGGCTTCTTGCAGATTACAATTGGTGCAAAACGTATTATTTTGTGATTGAAAAGTACTGGCACTGTTTCTAGAGACAGTTGCTGAAATCAATGATTCATATCACTGTCAGTGCAGCTACACATAGCAAGAGTCTATCACATTTGCTCTGTCTAACCAGAGTCTCATTATGGGGAAAAAACTGCATGGCAGGAACAGTATAGGCAGACTGAAAACCAAAATAATTTCACCACTGAAGTTGCCATAATACCTACAGTGATACTCAACGAAACATTTTTCAGTTTCTGAGCGGAGTTTGTCTTTAATAAATACCAATTTGCATACACTTTTCTGAATCCAGAACTTGGCAGTTCTCCTTTTAAAACTGATGAAAGTGAATTTCTGATACATAGTTATTTAGTAGCCTAATTGTAGAATCACCGAGTTTGAGACTAAAGCACTGGTGATTATTTTAAGATTCCTTAAGACAGTTTTCAAGGTATACAGATCAGGATTGCAGTTTAATTTCAGCATCTCAGTGTGCCTCATCTGTATTTAGTGTATTAATACTACTGGGATGTATCCCACTCATCGAAAATGGGCTAACAACTAACCTACATATACTGCTAAAGAGATGGACTGAACCTGTTACAGAGCCTTCACTAAAACAGGCATCTGTCTATTTCATTTGTTCTACTGATCCAGTACTTCTGCCACTAATTTAAGGTCATGTGATTCTGTTAAACAAACGACAGCCCATTCGCCAAATGTGATTGACAGTACCAAGCCTCTTGGGTAGAGCAAAAATATGAATGACACCACTTGACCTTTGCTTAGACTTCTACTACAATTCAATTCTGTTAAGAGTAATGCATCAATGGAGAAACCTTTTCTTGAGCCACATGAGAAATTAATGGATCAGCTAATATGAAAAAAGTTAAGCCTAGGTGCTTAATTAAACACAAAGAGTTGCTAGCTTTTACTAACATATATTATTAAAAAAAATTACAAAAATGTGTACTTATTATTTGATAGTAATCAAAGACATTTGTTCTCCAGGAAGTAATACTACTTTAGAAGAATGCTGTTGTACTCTAGATTAACAAATGGGAAACAGTATGCTCACAAAGTAGTGGAGATACTTCTGAGGAAATCTGAAATATGTTCTCCTATGACGCTCCAGTGGCATACAGAAATAAAGCCCTCACTACAACCTGGGTTACCCGGGTTCTATTAATGGCACAGGTGACTGAAGGAGTGGCAGGAAGGGATGGATATTACCATTTTGGAGGGGAGGGCAATGGCATGAGCATGTCCTGCAACAATCCCTGGTGAAGGTTGTGGACATAGTATGATAGGAGGTGTGGACCAAAGAGGAGTTGGGGTGGACATGCCTAAGCTACTAAAGAGGTGGGGCAATATGCTGCAACCTCCTCATTGCATAGTTACACCTCGCACGTAACTACAGGTATCAAGAGGGAGGGGTCATATGGAAAGAAAGAGTGGCTAACTGAATGACAGTCCAACTACCTAAGATGCACTTAAGATTCATGCTGACCCCAGCATGACATGAGGGAGTGAATTAGAGTTGTCAACAGACCAATCAACAGACAAGGGGAGCCTTGCCCCCTTACAAAAAAACAAGTTTACAGGAGAAGTGCAATGTTTGATAATCACTCTATTCCTACATATATGTTCAGTCTTTGTGTGTGTGTTTGTGTGTGTGTGTGTGTGTGTGTGTGTGTGTGTGTGTGTGTGTGTGTGTGTGTGTGTGTGTGCGTGTGTGCGTGTGTGTGTGTGTGTGTGTGTGTGTGTGTGTGTGTGTGTGTGTGTGTGTGTGTGTGTGTGTGTGTGTGTGTGTGTGTGTGTGTGATTGTTTCTGTACTTCTCATTACGAGTCCCAAAATATCAATATGTAACATCCCCCTTTTGATATGGGTATGCAGTACTCCAGATTAGGCCTAATCTGTGACCTGTATGTGATAAAAAACACTGTTCCTAAAATCAGTACTTCTTACTTTTTAATACTTTTTTTAACATTTTATTAGCATTGGTATATTTATATGTCAATGTGCCTGATAATCAAAAGCTTCAGAAACCACAACTACAGAACTAATTTCATCTTCTGTTAGCATACGTTCTAGCCTCATCTGTTATGTTTTCCTTGGGTTATTATATCAAAACTGCATCACACTGTTACCTGACTTGAGGGGATATTAATATAAATAGACAGGAACAGTAATAGGGTGGGATAAGGCTATGTAGAAGTTTAGACTTGAGATTATAAATTACCATCCCTATCAGGATTGATAACAAACTAGCAGCAAAAAAGGGGAGGGGTTAGCATAATAGTTAAAGTCATCACCTCATAAGCACAAGGTACAAGGTTTAATCCTAACCCCAGGTTGCTAGGCTTAAAATGGCCTTACAGAGCAGTTAACCTAGGATGAGCCAGGAGATTGTTAAATGAAAAACTAACTCTGGTAATGTTTTTAGTGTAGTCTAGAACAGAAGATGCAGTTAGAAAAGGGATAATTAGTAGGACATATAAAATATTGCAAAATAAATATAAGAATCACTCAGAAGAGTTTAGGAAAAATTGGTTAGAGAGAATAAAAAGGCAAATTAATAAATAAGACATCTGTACAGCTCCCAAGTATGCAATGAAGGCCAAAAGGTTTAATATTTTTGTTTGGAAGCAATTGCATAGGTATTTTATATCCCAAGCAGACTTTTTTTTCTCAAGTAAATAAGAAATGCTGAAGGTGTAATGGGAAAGAGAGAGGAAATTGAGAATATGTTTTGGGTAATGTAATGAACTGGCACATTTGAAAAATCCTCTATAGAGTACTTTATCAGAACTAATGGTTGGGGAGCTAATGGTTCTAACTAAGGAACTGGTTTATTTGAACTGGGATATAGAATCTGAATTACCCACACATAGTAAGGCCTTACTAAGTTTAATGCAAGTAGCTGAAAACTAAACAAACACCAAAAAATAACTATTAATAGAAAATGGAAATCAAAATCTAAATTAATTCTAACTGATATACTGACTATTTTAGAGGAGATGAAAGAAATGAAAGTTGGATCTCTAGAAAAGGGAAGGAGCAAATTGTATACAAATAAATGAAATTTGTCAGAACAGCACATCCAGTGCAGTGTTCAGGAGGAGGGGAGTGAAATTTAAGGTAAGGCAGGAAATGAGCGATTTATGTAATGTTGGAGTGAATGGAAAAAAATGTTAACTTGTATACTGTATGAAAATTACAAAAATTGTTTCTATTACTGTTGATGTACCTATGTCATGTTTTACTTTCCGTCTTCAGGTGGCGCAGTGGGGCTGCGGTAGCATTGTCACCTGACAGCAAGAGGTTCTCTGGTTTGATTCTCAGCTGGAGTACCTTCTGTGTGCAGTCTACATGTCCTCCGTGCATTTGTGTGGGGGTTTCTCTGGGTGCTCTAGTTTCCTCCCACATCATAAAGATATGCATTTGGAGTGTTTCTCCCCAAGCATCTGCTGAAGGTTGGTTTTGTTCCAAGTTGAACTTTCCCAATAAATAATTAAAATATCATGTTTAATAAAGATATTTAAACAAATATGCATCATATTGTATTTATTCATAATAGAAACTAACAGCCACTTCCCATCCCAGATAAGCATCCTCTCTACAGCCTTCTTATTCAGAAACATCCCTCCATGCAGCAATGATGCCTCCATCTAGGCATCAGACACAAGAAGCTTAGCTTAATTATCTATGCCAGCACTAACACCAGATAAAACCAAATTAAACAAAACCAGTTCTGGCACCAAACCCTAAGAACTCTATTACCCTCTATCCCACTAAACAGTTTACTTTCAGCACCTACTGCTTTCTACCCTCCAAGCACCTCTCATCTCATTTAATCATATCCCCAATAACTCCTCACTTCTTTTACTTTATTAATTGTTAACCTTTGGGGGGATACCATATCTGAACAAAAAGGACCAGCACAAACAATTGAAACTGTACCGCTTTATTCAAGTAACTGACAATATATGACCATGAGTATTTCAAAAGCAGGCATTACAAACCTTTATATACTTTGAGTTTTTTATCCCTTCTGATGAGGAATATAAATATGTAGTACATAATTTATTAATATAACTGTTACAACTGATTAAAATGATATCATCCTTAAAGAAACAGAACATTAATACTACCATCACAATAATTGTAATACAGTATTTAAATAAATAATTAATCAAAGTCATGAGCTAAATTTCGTGAGACTTTCTGTTGGAAAAAGTGTGATCTTTGACTTCTAATTTGTATATTACAAATCACATACTTTTGTTCATGGTAATCTAGAAATTTGTACCACATTCCTTTGCTAGCGGAGGTAAAGCTCAAATCCTACCTCCTCCTATATATAAGTGTAGTGTAAAATATTTCTTCTGTAAAGCCCAGAAGAGTATGGTTAAATTAGTATATTCTTCAAAAAAACAACTCTTGTGACTTGGATGAATTATGTCTGTTTTTCATTTTTTGTATTATTTTTTTTTTCTGCAGAGTTTTCTTGACAGGAAGGGGCCGCTAGTAATAGTAAGTTTTTCGCAAGTATTTCTCATGATTTCTGAGTGCAGGTAAAAGAGGTGCTGTTTCAGGCTTGGTAGGAAATTGGGTAGCAATGGGTAAGAAGAGGAATAAAGTAAAACTCTAATAAAGAAAAAAAGAGTGCCTCTAAAACTATATGCAAATACAGTAAATGCAGGTTACTCGTGCAAAATAAATATAAAGGAGTTTCAGTAATCGCACCCACTTATGGTAAAAGCATAAACTATCTGAAGTTAATCATTAAGTATATGCTATTGTACTACATGAAAGCCTTAGGCTTCATATGATTTTGTACATACACAGATATTGAAGACGAACTGGTTACGCGCAGGTACAACTGAAAGAGTTCAGGCAAGTGACAGATAGCTTTTATGACTAATATTTAAAAAAATAAAGGGGTTTAAAATGTTTTATATAGGGGTAATCTTATCTAGACACCCTGAATGATTTCTTAAAAGAATGGAAAGGGGGGTAGGAAAGATTGAAAAAGAGAAAACATAATAAAGAGGAAACACTGAAGAAAAACATCAAGAGGGTTTTGCTGGAGGAGGTGAAAGAGGAAGGGTACCATGTTTTTTCAGGGGATAGACCCCTGTATGTTTTAAATTTTTTTATATAAGTAGGTAGCATGTGTAGAAGCAGGAAGGATGGTGTTAAGGCAGAGTGTAAGGGAAGGGAGAGGGTGAAGAGTAGTCCAGCCCAACAGTCAACCCCATTCCGCAAGACCTCAAATGTTTCTACGGCCTGATGGTGTTGCAGGGAGGACATCAGTCCTGAAGGGATAGGGGCCTATGGTGGAGCAGTAATCCGCATTGACTGGGTCAGTGAGTCTTCTACCCAATGAAGGCTTCTGTCCACCTCCTGTTCTACCACATCCTCAACCAAGTTCCAAGACCCTGTTCTCTGAGGCTTGCCAGGCTGCCACATGCCAGGGTGTCTACAGAAACAGTGCAACCACACTGACCTTGTGAAAAAGTCCCCGTAGCGTCAGGAGGTAAATGTTTCCTAACCAGGGAGGTACTCAGAAAGTCTGTCTTAAGGATTCTGGACCTGTAGAAAAATGAACAGAAATGGGAAGAAAGGAAATAAAAGAAACAAGGACAGAGGAATGCATAAGTAAAGTAAGAAAAAGAGAAAAATGGGGGAAAGACAAAGAAGAATGAACAAAATAAATTTACACATAAGGTTACACATCATTCACATCTTTATTCTTGGTTAATTTTATTTTTATTACATCTTTATTGAACTAAAACAAAAGGTATGAGAAGAGCCTATGCTTATATGAGAACAATGAGTGTATTACTATCATTTCTTGGTGGCTTTTACATTTGCAGTCTACCAACAATTATAACATATGCTGTGTGTCCGGAAATAAGCAGCCCAAATGCGATGGATAATTTATAGAACTTTAATGGATTCTGGTACCTCAGCTTTCGCCTTCGTAAGGAATATCTACCATGAACAAATCCACCGCTTATAAACCAACAGCCATAATCAATTAAGCAATTAAGTAATTAAACAATATAGATTCGTTTGAGAAAATATATATATATACAGACATTTAAAGGAACCTAATCATCATACATTACCTAACATTTTATAACACTTTGTTTCAAATACAAAATACTTTATATATTGTTTTATTAAATATTATAATTATTAAGAATACTAGATACAAAATATCCCTAACATACCTACAAATGTAAAAAATTCATACTTTAATTAATACGTCTCTAAATTTCTAAATTCAAACCCAAGGGATATAAAGTATTGAACTTAATAATGCATTTAGATTCCAAATTCAACAAACCCCTAGTAAAATTAATACTATTGGAATCTAACCCCCAGGGTCTGCCCAAAATACTAAAAGTCAAGCCATTATCTGTTCCCCCGTGTATTTCGTGAAAATGCCTGGCCACTGGACTTTCTAATCTACCCCTCCTTATGTCACCAATGTGTTCAAGAATTCTTGATTTCACTCTTCTCCTAGTCTGGCCTATATACCATTTTTTTGGTGCAGAACTGCATCCCAGTATGTAAACAACACCCGTTGAATAACAATCAAAATGTTCTATAGCATTAAAACTAACCCCATTGATCTCAGTGTTATCCAAATTTCTGCACCTAGTGCAGACCTTGCACTTTCCACAGGGGAATGTGCCAGCATTCCATTGTTTCTTATAAAGTTTAAATCTTAATAGTTCCTTTAAATTCTGAAACCTACCATATGAAAAAGTTACTTTATTAGGAAATAGATGTCCTATCTTGTCATCCCTGCTGATAATAAAACAATATATTAAGTATTTTGTATTTGAAACAAAGTGTTATAAAATGTTAGGTAATGTATGATGATTAGGTTCCTTTAAATGTTTGTATATATATATTTTCTCAAGCGAATCTATATTGTTTAATTACTTAATTGCTTAATTGATTATGGCTGTTGGTTTATAAGCGGTGGATTTGTTCATGGTAGATATTCCTTACGAAGGCGAAAGCCGAGGTACCAGAATCCATTAAAGTTCTATAAGTTATCCATCGCGTTTGGGCTGCTTATTTCCAGACACCCAGTGTTGTTGGTGTAATTTTCTTTGTGTTTTCGTATTTTGAATATTGTGCTATGTCGGTGAACGGAGCAGCGATGGCACCAGCAGGTGCAGTTAACCATCAGCATGGTCTAAATCTTATTTCTTTATGGAAGGAAAGAGACGAAAAGTTGACTTCTAGCGATCCATGGGTATGCAATCAGAACGACTCTTCTGCCAAATTTGATGAACTTGAGAAATTAATGGTCAAAGAGGTAATGACTTTCTACGATCTAAGGCTGTTGGAGAAATATGTCAGTTCCAATATTACCCCTAGAGGTCTTAGGGTTGAGCGACTACCAGCCTATGATCTTTCGGATGAGGATGGAGATTTGCTGGCCGAATGGAAGGAGATATCTTTGTGTTGTACACTAAGCTGGCTGGGGGTGCTGATTAAAAGGAATGGAAGGGTACTCGAGAGAATGCGCTCTAGCATTTTGAATTTGCAGGAGAGCATCTTAAAAGATACTCAAGTAAGTACATTTAATGAGCAATTGACCATTATAAGAGCCAGACTATCCAAGATAGAAGCTGAAGTTTTACAGCGTAAAAAGAAAAAGTTTGTCTGGGACACTAATGATTATAAATCTGATAAACTTTTTTCATGGCAATACAACTTTAAGAAGGGGCATGGTAGGAATACAGCAAGGAGGAACAGTTATAAATCAGGCGCCTCTAGAGACACTTCGGTTTCATCAGCAGAACTGTCGTCATCAGGGAGAAAAAGCGTGTCTTTCGAGAATTTAGACGTGGAGATATTTTCAGGTTCCAACGGGTCAAACAGTATGCCAGCAGGTGATGACCAGATCACAACGCAGAATAGAGGAAGAGGACGACGCTTTCAAGGAAAGGGAAAAAGAAGATAGAACTGTTTTTTGTGATTTTGTTCGTACATGTGGATTTATTCCATATCAAGTTTCCAATGCTCCATATGTCACCAATGTTTTTTCTAGTGCTTATGTTCACAATGTGGGTGAGAATTTATGTATTATAAATCTTTCTGATTTGATTATTACTGACAATATTCTTGGTTTGTTAAACAAGGGTACGAAATTCGTGCCCACTCATTTTCCTAGCCTGGCGGATGTTATTATTGAAGCAAAAAAGTTTTGCAGGAAGTTGCATTTAAAAGTTTTTTTTTGCTAGCAATAATTTAACGGAGAAAAGGAATTCTGTTAGTATGGATGAGTCACTTTTAGATAGTTCCTTGATGGATATGACAATTTATGAGAATGAATTGTTTGATATTTATGGAGAGGAGCAGAATATTGTCATGAGTTCTGAGTTTGAATATTTCACTGGTTATGGGAAATTTGATATGCCAAAAGTCCCATTTGTGAGTGATTTTGAACCACCAAAAATCAATGTTGTTATAAATGTGTTTGAAAAAACTTTGTGTAACACATTAGAAATTGAATTTAAGAAATTTAAGCACAGCAAAAAGGTTTTTAATTTAAGTAAGAACGAGTGGCTGGCTTTGCATGAATTAAGGGAATCGATTGGGAAATATGTGTTTATTGAATCTGACAAAGGCGGTAATTGGGTAATTTATCCCAAAGATAAATATATTTCTTCAGCCTTTGATTTATTGTCAGATGTAAGTGTTTATGAATGCCTGGCCACCAATCCTGTTAAAATTTTTAACAGCACACTGCTTGATATATTGGAAAGGGGTGAACGCCTGGGATTCTTTACAGCTAAAGATGTTAAAAAGTTGTATATTAAGAATCTTAAGGATGCGAGGTTTTTTATAATTCCAAAGGTGCATAAGAATTTAAGGAATCCTCCAGAACATCCAATTGTTTCAGGCAGGGGTGCATACTTACAGAATGTAGGAATTTTTTTGGATTCTGTGCTTAAAAATACTTAAATAGGGTGTCCTCACATGTGAAAAATACAAGTGAAGTTTGTAATAGCATAGGGGGCACGGTTTGGAATGACAATTTCTGTTGGGCAACTGTAGATGTCAAGTCACTATACACAAGTATTAATAGAATTTGGGGACTAGAGGCAGTTAGTAGGATGTTAGGGGAATGTCCATGTACTTCTTACATTATTAATTTGTTAGATTTTTGTTTAACTCACAATTGTTTTGAATTTGAAAAAACTTTTTTTTCTTCAAAAGGAGGGTACAGCAATGGGTGCCCCCTATGCTCCTTCATATGTCATTATATTTATGGCACATTTTGAGAACCTGTTCATCTATCCTAATAATTTTTTTTTGTAACAAAGTGATAAAGTACAAAAGATTTATTGATGATCTTTTATTTCTTTGTGAAGGTGATTGTAGGGACTTTGATAAATTTATTGGTGAGTTAAAAAACAATCCTTGTGGGTTGGATATCACTTATAAGACAGGACGTCGTGAAATCCAATTTCTTGATGTAAGTTTTTATGTGGGGTCTGATAGAAAAATACAATTCAGACCATTCCACAAAGAAACAGCCACCAATAATTGTTTGCATGCCACAAGTATGCATAGTCTCAGTCTTATTAGTTCTTTACCATTAGGTGAATTTAAACGTATTGCTGTCAATACGTCAGAAAAATATATGTTTAATTCAGAATTCAACAAGGTTGAGGCAAAATTAAGTACTAGAGGCTATCCTAAAAATATGGTGATGTCAGCTAGAAATCAAGTTGAACATGAGTTAGGTATAATCAAGCATGTTAGGTCCCATAGCAATAAGGAAATGTTAGATTTCAACACAAGAGGTAATAATTATGACAGGGAAAGTATGGAGACAGCATTGGGGGACAATGCATTATTTTTTGTGAGTAGATTTTCAGAATTTTCAAATATTTCAAGAAGAGTGGTCAATTCATTGTGGCCCATTATCAGCAGGGATGACAAGATAGGACATCTATTTCCTAATAAAGTAACTTTTTCATATGGTAGGTTTCAGAATTTAAAGGAACTATTAAGATTTAAACTTTATAAGAAACAATGGAATGCTGGCACATTCCCCTGTGGAAAGTGCAAGGTCTGCACTAGGTGCAGAAATTTGGATAACACTGAGATCAATGGGGTTAGTTTTAATGCTATAGAACATTTTGATTGTTATTCTACGGTGTTGTTTACATACTGGGATGCAGTTGTGCACCAAAAAAATGGTATATAGGCCAAACTAGGAGAAGAGTGAAATCAAGAATTCTTGAACACATTGGTGACATAAGGAGGGGTAGATTAGAAAGTCCAGTGGCCAGGCATTTTCACAAAATACACGGGGGAACAGAAAATGGCTTGACTTTTAGTATTTTGGGCAGACCCTGGGGGTTAGATTCCAATAGTATTAATTTTACTAGGGGTTTGTTGAATTTGGAATCTAAATGCATTATTAAGTTCAATACTTTATATCCCTTGGGTTTGAATTTAGAAATTTAGAGACATATTAATTAAAGTATGAATTTTTTTACATTTGTAGGTATGTTAGGGATATTTCGTATCTAGTATTCTTAATAATTATAATATTTAATAAAACAATATATAAAGTATTTTGTATTTGAAACAAAGTGTTATAAAATGTTAGGTAATGTATGATGATTAGGTTCCTTTAAATGTTTGTACATATATATATTTTCTCAAACGAATCTATATTGTTTAATTACTTAATTGCTTAATTGATTATGGCTGTTGGTTTATAAGCGGTAGATTTGTTCATGGTAGATATTCCTTACGAAGGCGAAAGCCGAGGTACCAGAATCCATTAAAGTTCTATAAGTTATCCATCGCGTTTGGGCTGCTTATTTCCGGACACCCAGTGTTGTTGGTGTAATTTTCTTTGTGTTTTCGTATTTTGAATATAACATATGCTGTTTTAACATAAGAAATAGTAATACATTTGAAATTTCTGCCTGATATGGCTTTGCTTGCAGTACTCTACTGAAAGCACTTCAGTCCTTCTATTATCTTTGTGTATAAATACTCTTGTAGTTTTATATATATATATATATATATATATATATATATATATATATATATATATAAATAAACAAAATCAGTTAAAGAGAGAAAATAGCATTTATTACTTGACATTTCTTTTTAAAATGTTAAGGTTTTTATTCATATTCACCAGCACCCTCAGTCAGTCTGGGCAATCTCTTACATTGTTGTCTGGTGTTGTATTTCATCTCCTATCTGGCTACACAGAGAACACATAACAGAATGGGTGTTTATCTGGCAGACACTTTTTTCCTTAATATTTCTGATGTGACTTCTAGTACTACACTGTGACACACTGCAGTTACTGTTGCACTTGCCTAGAATATGTGTTTATTTCCTTAAACATTAATTAATACCTGAATTGTCATGCTATGATAATATTTCCTTTAATGCAGGTTGAAATAGTAGGGGTTCATCTTCTTTCAAATTGTTACACTTTTATATGTGTACACAGCTTTTATTTTTGGGGGATGTGTTGCCTAAATTTTTACCACACACTTTTAGAGTAGGTTCAACTTTTGACTATTACAGTTTACATACTTAAGTTGCAGGTTTAAGTAACACACTGTGAATTTTTTTCAGACAGAGGCAGAAGCTGTACACAGATGCATAAAATGTAATAACTGAAAGGATGTTTTCAACTGAAAAAAGTTCTACTTCCTTTCAGAAGAGCCTCCACTGAATATAACATATTTACTGATACAGATGGATACTCTGCATATAATTCATGATAATAATGTGTATCTTGATGATTTTCTACTTAATAAGTGTAAACATATAACAGGGTTGCTTAGAAAGGTATACAAAAGTAATACAAATGGTCATCTTTCACTAAACTATGCACTGGTCATTAACTTGACACTGCAACCTCCACGTCCATCTCTGCAACTCCACTCTGGCTACTCTGGCTAGGATTTGGTGCCTGACTGAGTTAAGCCATGTTGTATGTACAGTTAATATTGTGGAAGAAATTATTGTCTTATACAAATATCAACCCGATAAATATTTTATGGTCTACGCAAAATTCTTCCTTTACAAAAAATTGTCTGCATATATTTTGAGTACTAAGGTAATACCTACTTTACATGATATTATGTGGCGATGCACTGTTTTTGTTTGTATATAAATACATACATTTATATACATGAAAAAATAATAATACTTGTACCCCTGCAGATGTTCATCTGTATTTTTAGACATATATATGCATATGTACATATATTTATTTACTCAGAAAATAATTTGTATTTACACACAAAAGTATGTCAACAATTTGTATTTATACAGAAAAGCATGTAATCACATAAGCATTTCATGTTTGTATGTAGATGCAGTTCTGTATAAAGATATGCTTGTGCTTTATTAACCATTGCAATTATGTATAGATAAATAATTGCAGTTATATAGATTTATTGTACTGTCTGCATTCACTAATGCAACCGTTTTATAGTTTCTTTTTTAAATCTATGTTTATTAAAAATAAATAAAATATTACTATAGAACTCTGATCTTTTCACCATCACCTGATCTACCTGCTCAGCCAGCTAGTCAGTCCTACACTTCTGTATGTCACTACACCTGTGTCACCACTGGGGGCCAGAGAGGATGACCCTTGTCAGGGTTGACAGCTGCTCACCAACGCCAGCCAGATGGCTCATTTCTTTCAGTTCAACTCTTTTAGACATGCCTGGATCTTATCCAGGTAGGAATCCCTAAAAAGGTAGATCATTATCTTGACTCCTTGTCAGACCAGCTTGGACCATGAACTCATGGCTTCACAGTACTGCCATCATTAGAAGTGTGAGTACCAAAATGAAGATAGTATAAGCAGATCTGTGGTTCATAGGTTTAGGACTAGTCTCTCTGGAGCATTAGACCTGGTACCGTTATTATTGGCAAGTTTGGTTTTACAAAAAATGCTTTGTCACTTACATGTTTTTCTAAAGGAATACATTCAGTTTTCATTTAAATGGTAGATAAAGGTCATTAATGAAATCATCAGTTTTATCTTACACCTGTTACAGATGCATTGACTATTACACCTGTAAAGTATTACATCTGAATGTCATGAAGGAATAATTTCTATATACATTCCTCCTACAGTATAGATCAGTAGTAATGTGTTTTTTTTTTGGGGGGGGGTTTATTTATTTCTGCAGAAAACTCCATCACTTATTCCTTTAACAAAAGATGAAGAATACCTCCTTTTCATTCATGGAGATGACTGACAGAAGATATGACTGGAATAATCAGAGATGGTGTGAACACTGGCTCTAACCAACATCTGCAGCAGCAACACACATCTACTCAGGAAGGTTGTTTTGAAAACAGTAGCATATATTTATATGGATTATTGAATGCTGACATAGAATCATTACAGTTAACACACAACGATTGCTATTAACAGGTGAATCCTCCACTTCTGCACAGAATGACAATGAAGGCAGTGTGCATGGTAAGTGTCCTGCATACCTCCTTAATCAGCCTGCAGCACTGTATGCTATTTCTTATCTGGTAAGGTTTTTAATTCATTTTCTGGTAGAGTGGAAACAAGCAATTCCACTCTACCAATAAATCTGGAGGATATCAATGGCAGAATGCCTGATGAAAATGATAATGGTTTAACAGTTACATTTATGAGGCAACCTAAGGAATGTGGCAACAGTCCCGAAGTTTAATGAAAGGATCTCACACCCCACAACATGCTAGTAATGCTGCAGGAAGTGACTCGACATCAGAAAGTCAAGCACATGGTGACATTACACTCGTGTTTCTACATGATGAAAACCCATGCACCACTAAACCAGCATCTCCAAACCAGATGAACACTTTAAGGATGATGGCAGAAATTCAGAGATGATAGTGTTCACAGTGACACCTTTACAAAGGGGTGCCAGGTGCAGGAATTGGTCCCAACTATCTCCAAGAAACACATAAAGCACTGGCTGCCAAGTAGCAAAAGTGCCATGACATTGTTAAAGCTCACAGCACTGCCACAGACTGTCAGCTGGAAATGGTCAGAGACCATCAGGGTGCACTTGAAGATTTCCAGGACCACATGGAAATGGCAGAGAGTAGGGATAGTGCCATGATCACACTGATGCATAATATGGTATCACAGTAAGCATCCCAGGCTACTTCCATTGTTACAGTAGTTACGGCTTACTAGACTAAAGTAAAAGTCAGTCTTGTAAAGGGAAGTGGATGAAGTACTGTCCAGACACATGGGGGCAGATTGCATAAGGCTAACGGTGCTTCTCAAGAAAATACTATAATTAGTAAGGGAAGAAGCACAATTGATTTCAAGCAGGCCACATCAGTGTTCATCTACACCTAGCAGAACTTTTCATTTGAGGTCCAGATCATTGTCCCACAGCACTGCAAGATGAGTGTCTGCCTGATCACCTGCAGCAAGTAGGTCATGCCATTGGACCAACTCATCACCTAGCTTTCATGACAGCCACTCTTCAACATCACTTGCATCATCACCTAAACTGTCTTTAGGAGATGAATGTGCCACATTTAACCTTAACCTACTGTGATTCAGGTGGGACATTTCTGTTACAATTTCATCTTCACACGTCAGTGTTTAGCTCAAAAGGGAATATCTTATTAAATAAAGTAAAAAATGAGGACTTAGGACACATTTCAACTGTATGTAACTGTATGTATTTCACTCCTTTAATGGTATTGCTTAAAACCTCATGGAACTGTGTAAAGAAAGCTATATGTCATAACATAAAATTGCAGTGATTAGCACAATTAAAATCTTGTGGAAAATATCCCACATCATACCCCTACACAAAGGCGGCCCCCTCAACAAACATCTCCAACTACCACCCCATTGCCATCCTGTCGCCTCTTTCAAGATACATGAAAAATGTATCAACTCACAGATCTCCAATTATCTCCTAGACAGTAATCTCCTCTCCTACACACAGCATGGTTTCAGACCACAACCTAGCATCACAACTGCTCTGCTCTTCTTCACTAACACCATTCCAACATAAAAAGAATGGCCTTTTCTCCTCTGCTGTATTTCTTAAACTATCAAAGGCTTTTGATATTGTATCACATGACCTTCTACTCTCTGCACTCTCCAACCTGTCCTTTTCCATACCTGCCATCAGTTGGTTCCACAGCTATCTACACGGCCACCAGCAGTCAGTTGTCTGGCACAACAATCTATCCCCTCTCCTCCCTGTTACTCTCGGGGTTCCCCAAGGCTCCATCCTTGGCCTCTTGCTTTTCTCCATTTTTTACCAATGACCTGCACACCGCAACCAAACATGCCTCCCTCATATAGTATGCAGATGACTCCACTCTCATCTGCTCAGCTCCAATTCTAACAGAACTACAACATATCACTCAAGCATCTTTCTCTTCTGTTGAAAGTTGGCTATTAAATGCTCAACTCCTCCTCAACCCAAATAAGACCAAACTCCTCATCTTTCTACCCACAAAATATACCCCGAACATCCCCCATTTCAACATACTTGCCAAAGACAACACTTCCACCTCACCAACAGCCCACACTAAGCTACTCAGTGTACAGATTGACAACAAACTCAAATTTGACACTCGCATATCACTCACAATAAAAAAGTCCACAAAAAACTGGGTGCCTTGTATAGAAACCAACAGTACCTAACCAAACCAGCCAGAATCTCTACCGCAACTTCCCAACTAATCTCAACTCTACTCTATGCATCACCCATACTCACAAATCTTCGACAATCAGACCTAAAAAAAATCGAAGCCTGCTACAATAAAATTGCAAAATTTGCATCAGGGGACTCCCACCGCAGTCACCACTGTGTCTCCCATAAAAACCTAGACTGGCTTGAGCTCCCTCAACTCCTACACCTAACCCAACTTACCTTTGCTCATAAAATTGTAAACCACCCTTTTAAAATTCCCTCACTTCATACACTTCTCCAACCCTACCAATCCTCCAGACCCCTTCACCCCTGCAACAAAAATCTACTCCAAGTCACCAAACCCAACAACTCTACAGGGGAAGCACTATTCTCCTACTCCATATCCAAAATCTGGAACTCACTTCCCACTGCCATAACTAACCTCCCTTCCAGCAGTCTCTTCAAAAATGCTCTTAAAGCACACCTAAAATCTTACTGGCTATGTCCTTGTCCATACCCCAACTAACCCCCCCCCCTTTCTCCTGTACCACTAATTAGCTGCCAGCTCTACTATTAGCTGTCAACAGTTTATCAGTATTTCATTACTATTTCATATCCTTTAACTAGCAGATGATTGCAGTACGATGTTTACTCTTTTCTCTATGTGAGAAATTAATACTACTAGGCAAATGTCTTGCACCTTATATTGTTATTATACTATGACATATGTCATTACCTGTCAGACTGTGTCTTTGCTATAAATATACTGTTTTTTTTTTCCTCTGAAATGATAGATTGTACTCATATTATGTAAATCAAATATATCGGAATATATGGAGCTTTTCTCCTTGGGCCTCCGCTGAAAATGGGCATATACCCAGTTGGACTTTCCCGGTCAACAAATGAAAATAAAATAAAATAAATAAAGAAATTGTTATAGCTAGCAATTACCTACAACTTAAAAGAAGTAATACATATTGAGGCAAACAATAATAAGAAAATTAAATATGAAAATAGGTATCCTGGCATATAAAAAACACTGCTGCCACTTCACCCTCACAGCTGCACAAATGATGACAATTCTGTCTCTGAGCCCAAAAATTACTGTGTATGACAAAATAAAAAAAAATAATCTGATGTGCAGTACTTTAACAGACAAGATAGTTCAAACAGAGGAAGCATTGAGTGATGTAAAAAACAACATTAGACTTTTTCATTTAATGGCAAGGTATAAGCTCATGTTAAACACTGAACTATTATTTTGTATTAAATGTACCACCTGAGCACATTCAATACATGCATACTTAGCAGAATGCATTGTGCAGAATAATTATTGCTTATATGACACCTTACAACATCAGTGAACAGGATTCAGTGAGCTCCCAAGCATGGCTTTTACAAACAATGAGTACCTGTTCTGAAATAAATAAATATATAAATATATATATATATATATATATATATATATATATATAGATATATATATATATATATATTATTTAAAGATGGAAAAGTCAGATAAACAGTGACAGCAGACCATGCACCACACGGCATAGCCCATAGATATCACTGCATGCATCAGTTATACTTCATGATTTTTTTTTCAAAAAAGGAAACACTAACAAGAAAGTCATGGCTCATAGTTTTGAACCAGAAGCCACATCTTTCATTTTATGCAGCCAAATGCCATGCATGAACCTGCCACATGGAGTCCCTTAAACTGCTGCTAACTGGTCACCATTAGTCATAGCAGGACTGCAACTGGGAGCTACAGTGACAGCATTGGTTACTTTCTCCAGACTGCCACATGAACATGTGCAGAATGCAATATGCAATAAACATTCTAGTAGCTAGACCATACTGAAGGGCACCCCTAGACTCATCCAAGCACCTAAAATATTCTTCAAAAGGCCAAAGACTTTCTCAATGACAATACAGTTCTGGGACAGGGCTGTGTTATAATTGTCCAGCATCACTTGTAAAAAAAGAGAAAGAAAGGGAGAAAAGAAGGAATAAAGCAAAGAAAAGTGGTTTAGTGGTTTAGTATACAGCAATATAATTTACCATAAGTACTTAAAATAAAAATAGGAAAAAAAAAAAATATATATATATATATATATATATATATATATATATATATATATATATTTTTTTTTTTTTTTCTCTTACCAACAAAATGACCATTGGACATCCGACTGTACAGGAAAAGATGGTACAGTGAGCTGGTATACTAGATATTGGAACTGTGTACATTGTCGGGATGCTGGGCAGAGATGTTGGTGATGCATCACAAGCTTAGCTGCAATTGATGGAATGGTAGCCCTTCTTATTGCAGTACCACTCCCCTTGTGGACCAGATAAGACCGTAATTGCAACATGAGTGCAATCTATCACACTAAGTACATCAGGGAAATATACAACCACATAAAAGGCACACATTGTCCAAGCTCAGTCCTGAGGTAACATCGGGAAATAGATGTACTGATCCACATGTGCCAAGAGTACATCCAGGAACTGCCAAGTACCCTAGAGGATGAAACTTGTGAGATACACAACATGTCCCCAGTCTGTCTCCAGAAACTCCTTGTGGCAAGTATAGTGAGGGCTATTCAAACCTTTGCATCCACAGTGAAATACCCCCAGTGTCCAAGTGGGAGCCCTACATAATCACTAAGACCCTTTCAATATCCCTCTCCACTCTAAATCTTTCAAGTATCTTCTGATTGTCAAAACTGTTGTGAGTTATTCTCTGCCTCTATCTCCACTTTCTTGGCCAGTGAGTGCCACTGAGTGCAAGGAGTTTTGGCTCATCCAAGACAAGCAAAGCACACTGGGAAATAGCTAGGTTAGCAGCAGGTGACAACATCATCGTAAAGTGACTAAGTAGACAGAACAAGTATGGCTCCGACTTTTATAATGAATCTGCAGTCAGGGTGAAAATGCTCAAATGTTTAACCATAAATTGCAAATAGGTGGGAGAAGACCTAATTGGGGAATGCCTGTTTACATCATTTCTCATTTCCATCTCAGTATGACTTCATTAGCTTACGCTTATTCACAACCATTGAACATTATTGTAAGTTGCCTCTATTAATTGTGCCTTGCTGCAGAAGTGTGCACAGCGTGAAAAGCCTTTAAGTGCTCATGTAATGACTATGAATACTACCCCATGCTTTTGTTTATTTAACTGAAATTTCAACTGAGTAATACAAGTGTGTTTACTAATTTAAAAAGATCCTGTGTTGCTTGTTGATTTATTGTAATTCTCATTATAGAATGCGAAATCTTAGACCAGTGAGTTTTATTCCATCCATCCATCCATCCACCCATCCATCCATCCATCTATCATCAACCCCTTTCCCCATTCTTACACATGGGGTCAGGGTGTCACTTCAACAATGACAATCATCTCAAGCCAAGCTTTACACAGCCGAGTGGCTAGCCATGCCATGGAGTGAGTTTTCATTAACAAACAACAGGTGCTTCAAGTCTGTGACAGCTAGCTTGATTGACTAAAAAAATATGTATGTTGCCTAGTGCTTTGCATACCAAGACCAAAAAAGGAAAAGAAAATGGTTGCTTCTGTGTAGAATACTAAAATCTAAATTGTTCATTTTGAGTAAAGAGATGGCTATTTGAAAGAGGCACAGTTCAAAGTCTGATATGTTAGTTCCCAGTGCCTCTATCAAGTAGTGCCACTGGAGTGATCCCTGGGGTGAACTTTCTATTACCCATCCACTCAGCTATTTTTTCATGTTTTGCTATGTGAAAAAAATAAAGTGACATTTGAAGTTTGCATAGTAGCTAATCTGATGCTTGATCAGTATAGATATGATATAATACATGTGTGCCTAAATTAAAGTGATAGTTTATTTAACTGTTGATGCATTTTAATAATTTTTCAGTATTTATGTGGCAGCTCATTATAAATAAGCTGAGAAAGAATTTCAATGGTAAAATGTTTGTAGTCAGCTATATGGAAACTTTTTTCAAGAAAAGGTGGCAGATGATGTGTATTATTAAAGAATAGTACTTTTTGTGATTATAACCAACCTGTTTTATACATGTGCATGTGTGTAAATTCCCACAAAGAAGCTTATTATTCTAAACGTTATAAAGATTACAGATTTGCATTCATTTTTTTACATGAGGTTAAAATATGTTTTAAATACCTTTTGAAGAAAATGTAAATGACTGTTAATAGTTGGTATAAGAGATAAACAAAGAAGAATTAGAAATTAAGATTTTAATCGTTAATGAAGTGTTTACTGTATTTCAGAGTGTAAGGTTCAATTCATTTTATTTCCATATATATGTATATGATATAGTAATGTAACCCAGTGGTTTAATATGTATTTCATGCTTTAAGAAGAGCACAATGTGCATTGCTGACTTTTGTTACAAAATTGGTGTACTTATGTTAGAGACAACTAGTGTTGTTCACTTTTTAACTCTTAAATGCATTTAATAATAAAATGTTCAATCTTCTAGCTTTATATAAAACAGTGCTTATTCCACAGAATGATATTTACTGTATACAGTAATATATCAGAACCTAGCAGTACAGCCATAAAACTGTGTGGCAAATATTTCAGGACATGGAAAATAAACATTCCAAAAAAAAGCATATTCCTTAAAATGAGCTCCACTGAGACAGAAATGTTTTTTCTTTCAGTGAAATGCACAATGAGTATTTCCTCCAAAAATTACAATGTATTTATGTAAATGGAGGAAAAAATATACAGGTAGTACAACTGTCACTGTAGATTTTTAAGCACATTTTAAATAAAAAAATGTCAGTGAAATGATAATTCAAAATACATATTACTTAATAACAAAGATTTGTAGAATTTCAGTACCCTTTACTGCTTTTGTGGATGATCTAAATTTATGCGTTACATTACCCAGTATGGATTTATCTAAACTTTTCCATAGTGTTGACAACTTTTCTAAATTTTCATACTACAAAATAAATTTATGCAAATCCTCCATTTTCCTGTTAATTATAGCCACAATTTGTTTGATATTATTCCTGAATCATCAGTCAATATTAATACCTCACCTAAGTACCTGGGTATAACATTTCATCACAACCCTACCTAGTTTTTTTTAAAATAATTTGCCCATAATGTGGTTTAATATTGAAAATGATATTATAAATTGGACTAAAGTAAATCTTTTTCTGATCTCCAATGTAGCTATCATCAAGATGAATATATTGCCAATACTTGTATTTCAGTTTAATTCAATCAAATTTTTTGGCAATATATATTCCAAACTTGCTAAGTTTATATGGTTACCAAAATCAGTTAGAATTGGCCATATAATTTATCCTAAAAGCCTTGGAGGCTTGAGTCTTCCAGATTTCAAACTATATTATGATATAATAAATGCTAGTAACATATTTCAAATAGCAGATTATAATCCTCAATCATCTTTGTGGAGTCCTTCTTGGCTTAAAATATGGTATATCTTTGTATGTCTTCCAGATTGTAACCCAAAAGCACTACCTTTTATTAAAAAAGAGAAGTCCTAAACTACATAACTTCCTAATACATAAAATAAAAATTCTTCAAAATCTTTTAGAAATAGTTAATTTTAATAATTAGTTTATGCTATTATAACCATTTCATTTAAATCCTAACCTAAAGATTAATTAAAAAGTCTTAAATCTTTCTAATTTCCCATTTCTTAAAGATAAGTCAATTTTGGAGTTTGATTTAAACAGACATCTTTCAATAAGTGATTTGAGAAAATCTTTTTAAATGTCCAAAAAGGTTATACTATTATGCTGAGACAAATAAGAGAACTAATATCAATACATCTGACTGAACCCAATATAAATAAAGCTAATATAACATTATGTAACCAATTACAGAAATCCTTCACTTCAAAAAAATGTTGTCACATATAAATAAACTATTTACTTCATTAAGATTTTATGAATCCATTATTTTTTTCTAATTACTGGACAAATATAAACCCAGAAATTTCACATAATCAACAACTCAAATCAATTAACATAACCTATAAATTTTTACCCATTTAAAAACTCTTCGATACACAGTTAATGATAAATGACAATGCGTATCTAACCACAGCTATTATTACAAAATTTTACCCTAACCTGTCAGCAGATTGTTCTCTTTGCAAACATCACAAAGTGGATATATGTCATACATTTTAGAGTTGTAAACCATCATATAAACTCTGATGCTCTCTAAAAGTCAAACTAGAAAAAATGGATTACAAAAAAGTTACACTTTTGTGGGAATTTGCTCTGATACATATACCTCTGAATGAATTAGCTCAAAAAGATATTCACGCACTAATTACACTATTCTCATTTGTTAAACTCTTTATTACCCAGAATTAGACATATAGATTTAAAATCATTTGGGATGGTTTCAAACAAATGCCTATCAAGTATATATTAACCCATAAATCTTTTATCTCCGATCCTTCTAAATGCACCTATTACATTAGTTACTGGAGATGTTGTTAACTGTATTTGAACATTACAAACCACAAATATAAATTTTCCAGTAGATGTCTGTTTTTCAAGTTATCAAGTTTTCTGGGGGTTTATTTATTTTGAGGATCTGCATTTTAACTGTCCTCATTATTCTCAAGCCTCTGGTCTCTAAACAAGATGTTAAAGAACAAGAAGTAAAAGTGCACCTTACTTTTTAGACCTTTAAATTCTGTCAAGAATCTGTGCTGAAATTCTTATGAAAATATCAAATCCACCCTGCTTAGAGATAAAATTCATTTTAATTACTGGTGCATTACTTTTGCTTGAGATGTGTTTCTATTTTGCAAACTTTTCATAAACAAAACAGCTGTTTATTAAGCTAATTCCTATTGACATGATCTAAAGTATAATGATTGGCCTGCCAACATAAATATATGCAACTCGTTGATGAAGGACCTGCCAAGCAATGACTGCAAAAGCTACAGAGACATCATTCATCTTCCACAATCTTGGAAGATAGGATGAATGCCACAGAGACAGCAGCATGAGAATCCTAATGCTATTCTCAGCTATTATTTCTTCAACTCATGCACCTATTCGGCACTGAAGTCCAGCATTTTTCTAAAAAAGGAGACTGACAGTGAACTTGTTTGACTTGTCTTTTGTGTTTATCTGCCTACTGTTTGTTATGGAACTCTAGTAATTCCAGCACCAGAGTGATCCTAAGAAATCAACAAACCTCAAAAGCATTGATTAATCTATTCAATACTTTTCATTTCATGAGATCAAAGGGACTTTGCATTTTTGTAGACCTGGACCAGTATGCATCCTTAGATGGAAGTATGAAAGTAATCACTGGGTAAAAAGCAACCGCATTTTTACTAGACGCTTAAATACTACAAAAATTATAGACTTGATCAATCCATGACCAGTTAAAGTCTACACATTTCATGCTATCAGACTTCCAGAACTGTACTATGTATACAAAGACAGAGTATATCATTACTGATTTAAATACTGCAATAGCAAACTATATACTTTGGCATATGCATATCAAGTTATTCAACCATACTATACAAAGAAATTAAAATCATAAAGCAAAACAGATAACTTACAGTGACTAATGCAAACATTGGCAATAATGTTATTTCAATTGCAGGCATTCTTCTATAGTATGGGACACTAAAAACAATATGAGAACTGCAAAATAAAAGTGTCTACACATTTAAAAATTCTGAGAGCAGTGGTTTTGAAGGAAAAAACTGACACAGCCTTTAGTATCATACTGGCTAGCAAAAGCTGGACAAGCCTTTTGAGAAATCAATAGCACTGTTATACCAAAGAAACACTTACAAAAGTATTGTTATACCAAAGAGACACTTAAACCAATTTAAGGGTAATTATTAATAATATTTGCAATACTTATTTTGATTCCTGTATTGATGTCTTCACGGAAAGGTACCATGAAGAAAATTTCTACCAATGATTCCAAAAACAAACTTTTGAGTCAGACAGACTTTTAAGTAATCAACCTGCTCAAAAGAAGGAGAGCAAATAATCACTACAGAATTCTAAAATGCAGAGACTTACTAGATCAAAATAAGTAAAATATAATGTAAAGTATCAAACAAGATTTTATATATCTGTAATCACATATATTGTGACACTTACTGGAGTCAAAGGGGTAAGTAGTGATAAACTAATGAATTTATGTACTGTATCTTATTTGTATAAATGCTTTAAACGACATAATACATAACATACTGTGAGTGTTTTCTGTTAGGTAAATGGGGTTGTTTAAAAAGGATTAAGAAGTGAGTTTTAAGTTGCAAATACTGTATGCATTCAAATGTTTTCCAATAATTTCCCAATAACTCAGCTGCACTGATATTATACATTTTGGTGCTGGCACAGAAAAATGATTTTAAGCAAAAAGTCAAGTAATGCATAAAAGGCTGGTATAGCAAGATCAGAGAGCTTGTGCAAAATTAGACAAATCCAGACTTTATAAAAGACTGAGTATATGTTAAAAAGTAATCCGTTAAGTTTAATTAGACTTTTACGTCAAACAGCGTGACCTTCAACTTCTGATTTGTATATTATAAATGATGTAGAAATCACATAATCTTGTTCAGGATATGCTGGAGTAAAAATGTGCACTGCATTTCTTTGTTAGCAGAGGTAGAGCTCAAACCCTACCCTCTTTCATTTATGTGGCATAGTTAATTTCTTCTGCAAAACCTAAAAAAATCTCATTCTAATTTATTAAGTAAGTTATGGTTAAATTAAGGTATTCCTCAGCAAAGTCAACAAAGGAGTGAGAATAATCCATTTAGTAAGCACAGTTTTTTTTTATTTTTATTAATATGCTCATGTTTAAAGAAAGTATAATTATAATAGAGGTTGTCCTTAACTGGATTACGTTATTTATTGTTTGATTTAGATTTAATCTTATAGCATAAATTTTGCTCTCAGCAAATAAGGCAGCTGGATGGTTAATTTTTAGTGTCAGTTTTATAATTTGTTTCACGGCCATTTAGGCACTACCTCCAGTTAATTATAATTACACTACATATCAATGGGGTTGAATGGTATTTACTAACCCTCCATTTATTTATTTTCATTTTGTTGACTGTGGTTGTCTCACTAGGACTATGGAGTCTTTTTTTAGAGGAGACTCAAGGTAATATTGATACTGGCCAGGGACTAGACAAATTCTCCTACTCTGTCTGGGGAGGGACTGCAGAGTGTTTCCACACAGATACATGGAGGGGAAAGACTTTCATTAAGTGGCAGTTGCACACATGAAGAATATAGACAGTGGAAAATGCTGTGATGCAAAGGATTATGTGACTGTGATTATTACAACTTTGTCCAGCAGAGGTTTGGAGGATGATTTTTTTTTCTTTTTTTAACAAGAAGCATCTTTATTGACTGATGTTTTCTGCAAAATGATAATGGAAGAAGCACAGGTAACAAGAGAGGAGGTAGAATAGAGCAAAATGGTAGAAAGTAAGTTTTCTTAGTAATGGGAGATGAGAAATTAATAACTGGATGAGACATGGTTTGGTGGAGTATCTTCCTGGCTGCAATCAGTTGGACAATAAGAAAGGTACATTATAATAGTTTGTTGATGCAGATGAGAGGCAAGTTTTGCAGCGGGAGAAACAATGACAAAGGCCTATGAGCAGGAGAATGTATGCACAGGCAGTTAATGTTCAGGAAACAGCTGCTACTTGCAGAATGGAGTGTCTAAGTATGAGAACTTGAACTAAAGGAGAAGTTTGTATGGGCAGTTGTAAACTTTGGAATAATATGATATAACTTCTGGATTTTAATGTAAAGGGCATATTGTCATTGATACATTAAGGAAAAGAGACTTTTTACCACTGTAACATTTGAAATACATGAACTGAATTATAACTTTGTAGATTTATTTGTAAAACTTAAGGTGCTTCCTTGGAAAGACAGTATAATATTCCAAATAATAAAAATATAAAAATAAAAAGATGGCAAGGACTTCCTCAGACTATATGTGATGAAAGCGCTTACTGTTTAATGCTTTGTCATTAAAGTTCTTTTTGGCATCTTTGGGTGATCCTTGCCGTCTTTTTATTTTTATATTTTTACGTTAAGTACGGCTACTGTTTGGTGTTTTTATATTCCAAATGATGTTATAGCTACAAAAGATAAGAGAAAAAAAGATTACACTACAGTTCTGACCCACTGATTTATAATAGGACAATACTGATAACATTTGCACAGTGGAATATGGACTGGGGGATAAGAAGTGACAGCTGTGCTAAAAATTATCAAAATAAAATTTGTCATGCATATGTTTATTAATTAATGAATACAGAAGTATGTTGAGATATGGGGTCAACCTAAAACATGTTTGTGTGTGTGTGTGTGTGTGTGTGTGTGTGTGTGTGTGTGTGTGTGTAGTACATTAGACCATCTAATTGTTTGCCCTTATAAATGATGCAGTGTTTATAGGGAAATGGGTTACATCAGTCAATTAGTCAGAAATGCAAACTTATTTGTACCAAATGTTAGAAAGAAAAATGTTTATGGTTAAATTGCAATTTGCTGTGGGAGAGTGTCAATAATATTGTTGAAAATGACAAAGATAATGAAGTAGAAAATGAATCTGCCCATAATGCTGAAAATGATAATGATAGATAGGTGGAAATGTACTTGCTAGCAGTGTAATTGAAAAACAGTTATACTGAAAATTATGAACAAATGAAACATAAAAGTACTTTAATTTGTTGAAACTGTATCTGTTACTGCCAGTAATGTGCATAAGTTGCTAGAGATGGGAGGGGAGAGAATAAAACTGGGGAATCATGTGTTGTGAATGTTAAATCTGATGTGAGGTTTATAGGAACAAATGCATAAAAATGAATGAAGAGAATAAAAAAATGGAGAAAAAGTAAAAAGAGAGACGATGGATAATATGCTCATCACACTTAATATTATTTACAAATTATGTAAGAGACTAGTGATATTTAAATGGTGTCAGGAAGTGCTATAGATTTTATTTGTTTATTAGATGTGCGATATTTACCCAAAAAAGGAACAATGTGAACATTTATAGAACAGGAGAGTAAAATGCACACATTGAGTCGATAAATGCTCAGGGATAACTATTTTACTAGTCAAAAACTTAATTTTAGGTACTATAATAGGAACATGAAATAGTACAGTAAAATATGTATGTCTGAGAGGCAGGGATATTAGGTTAAATAGTAGTTTATGAGTATGTGGATTTTTCCAGTAGGATTAAAGATTTTAAAGAACTAAGACATTTTTCCACAGGGAGTACATGAATAACATTAATGGTAGAGTTTAATAGAGGTATTCATAGGAAAAGAGATAAGGAGATGCAGAACAATAAGTTAAGTATGGAGATTATGAAAATGGAAAATTTAAGTATAGGTAAAGATCATATTTTTACATTTTTATCAGGGGAAGGTCAGAACATAAATAGATTATTTTATGTTTTTTGAGACTTTGTAAGAAATCAAAGGGAAGACACTTATTTTAGGTTTCGGAGATAATCCAAATATATTTATAGTTAATCATAATGGAATCAGAGCAGACCATGGCATTAAAATGTTAACAGCAGAAAGGATGGAAATCAAGAAAAAGAAGGTGATTTTTTTTTTTTTGTGGAAATACCATGACGGTGTGAGATGCTTTGTAAAGGAACTGGACTAAATATTTGCTTGTTTGTAAGGAAAGTATAAAAATAAATATTTGTAGGAAGAAAAAGAAACTAAAGGTGATAAAATACGATTATGATAAGATAGCTTCGTCGTCATCATCATCATCATCAATCCCCTTCTTCCCATTTTTTACATGGGATTGGGATATGGTGTTAACTGTCAACATCTCTCTCAATTAAATGCCACACTCCCGTCTTCTTCGACACTCATACCTGATAGTTCCAAATCTTCTCTCACACAATCCCACCACCTCATTGCTGGGCACCCTCATTTTCTCGTACCTTCTTCTTGTCTGTCCAAAATCTTCTTCACCATATTGTCTTCTGCTTTTCTGCACATGTCCAAACCACTGTAATCTGTTCTCTGATCTTTTCTGCAGTTTCAGCTATTTTGGCTTTTGCGCTTATGAACTCATTTCTTTGTCTCACAATCTCTATCCTACCACCCTTCTCAAGCACTTCATTTCCATCACCTCTAGCTTTTTCATCTGCTCTGCCTTTAGTGCCCATGTTTCTGTATCATACAACAGTACTGGTCACACCACTGTTTTGTACATCTCACATTTCAGCTTCTTTGGCATTCTCTGTCATACACTATACCTGACTCTCTATGCCAGTTGGCTGCATCCCCTCTGATTCTAGCTTTGACCTCTTCATTTAGACTTCCCTTCTCCTCAACCATGCCTCCCAGATACTTGAAGTTGGTATCCTGTCCCGCTATCATCCCTTCTATCTCAATTCTCAGCTTCTTCTGATTTCCCCAGTTTGCTGCCATGACAGCGGTCTTATCTGTACTTAGTTTCATACCATGTGCCTTTGGCTTTGCGTTCCATTCCCCTATCCTTTGCTGAAGTTCTTGCTCAGAGTCTGCTGAAATGCCACATCATCTGCATACAGCAGCTTTGTTGATCTGTCCCCTCTGACCTGTTTGCTAATGTAGTTCATCACCAGTATGAAAGCAGTGGGCAGAGATCTGAACCCTGGAGCACACTCAGTCCCACAGGAAACCCCTCTGTGAGGCTGAACACTGTTTCTATTTGAGTCATTGGGTCCTTGTACATACCTTACACTAATTCTATCAATGTTTCTAGCACTTCAAACCACCATAGTACTGTCCAAATCAGCTTTCTGGGGACATTGTCATATGCTTTCTCCAAGTCTAGAAAAGCCCAGTTGGACCCTTTCCTCATCTTTAGCTTCTTCTCAACTATTTGTCACACTGCAAACATTGGGTCAGTTGTGCTACATCCTGATCTGAATCCAAACACTTCATTTCCCATCTTACTTTCTACTACTCTGCATATCAATTTATCAGTCACCCTCTCCAGAACTTTTATGCATTGCGACAGTTGTGGGTTTTCCCTTTTTCCTGTACACTGGGATGATTATGCTTATTCTCCACTCATCTGGTATATGCCTTTCTCTCCACACTGCTATGAGTGCACTCAGGAGCCATTTCTCCTATCTCACCCAGGAGCTTTATCATATCTGCTGTGACCTTATCTGAGCCTGCTGCTTTCCCTGACTTCATTTTCCTTAATGTTATTCATACTTCTTGTATGGGATCCCCCTCTTCTTTCATTGTAGTCTGTGTCTGGAGCAGTACAGCTTCTGTGGGTTTTCTTCATTCAGAAGCTGCTGGAAGTCTTTCATGTCTTGTAGACTGGTTAGCAGGCTGTTGCTGGCATCACTTCTTTTTTAGCTTTCTGTCTTTGTCTTGCAACCTGCTATAGTTTCTTTGTGCCACCTACTGAGTCACTTTCGAGAAGCTGGTAGTGTGTCTCCGATCCCCTGTTCTTTGCTATTGCAACTCCTTTCGTAGCTTTTTTTTAGTCAACAAGTATTACTTCTTAGCCCGGTCTGTCTTTTCTATATCCCACTTTCTTTTGATGACTACCTGGACTTCTGCATTCTACCACCTGCTTTCCTTCTATACCTTATTTCCAAAACTGGCTCAGACACATTTCTGTCCTGTAGTCCTCATGTACGCTATTTTGAGGTGTTGCCATTCTCCTTCAACTCAACCTATTTCCTCCTCTTCTTAGAGTGCTAGAGTCCTGAGTAATTCCTTGAACTGTTGTGCTTTCTCTCCAGTCAACTTCCAGGTCTTCAGTCTGGTCACTGTTGACCTTAGAGCCTTCTCTGACCACTGCTTACACCTGATTGTGGCAACCGATGGTTTGTTCTGTGGGCTAACTGTTCCACTCAGAATGACTTTGCAATCACTGATTATGCCACCCTTTTTTTATTAGGGGAATGTCTACCTGAGTTGCATGTTGGCCACTCTTGTATGTGATCTTGTGACTGTCTCTCTTTCTAAACAATGTGTTGGCTACTATCAAGCTGCATCCTACATTGCTTTCTCTCAACAGAGCTATCCCAGGTAAGCCAGGCTGGGGGATTGGACACCGGCTGGCCAGTAGTTTACTGACCCAAGGCTGCTGGGCTTTATGGTGGGCAGCAAATATCCAAAAAAAGAAGAAAACAGCTTCACAGCACCAAGTTGTAAAAAAATTAATAACTATCATATACCAAGACAGACCAGTAAATATCCAAAAAAGAAGAGAACTGCTTCACAGCACCAAGTTGTAAAAAATGTGTTTTTTTCTGACTTTATGGTGGGCACCCAATGGCCTATAGGGGCACGTACACCCCTCCCACCATTAGCACAAGTCCCTGCAGTGTAGGTCAGGGTATGCCAATTGCTCATTTGGTGACAATAGTCATTGTGACTGAATCACCTAGATCCATATTTTACACCGTTGAGTGGCTAGCCCTGCCATGGCATGCAGTCTGAGATCCGTGTTCTCCTATCTTGAAATACTATGTACAATAGTAGATGCCAAAAGTGGTTGGTCTATACAACTCTTTCCCATATAGGACATCATGTAGAGTCTGTACTGTTGCCCACAGCTCCATTCATTGGTGAGTCTGTGATGGAAACACTCAGCATGTTTTTTGAAGGTGGGAAGAACTCCACAAAGACACAGAGAGAACATGCAAACACCAAGCAGGCATTGGCCAGAGGTTAGGATTGAATTTTGTACGTTGTGCATGGGAGGTGAAGACTTTAACCATTATGCCAACTGATCTTATATGTAATAAGATAGCAGCAGAGTATGATAAATATTAGGTACAATGATATTGTTTGTTTTATGAAAGAGAGGGAGATGTATGCAAAAAGTAAAGCAGGGATGAATGATAGATTAAACAGGCACAAATAACTTTGAAAGGAAACGTAACAAAGATGACACTTTCTGGAGATGTCTGTGAAGAAAAAAAAGAACATGGCACAGACTGTGGCAGACTAAAACGCACTAGAAATATAAGCAAGCAGGTATAATGGAAGCGGCAAATAGGTGCATGGCTGAAATGTATACAAATAATGGTGATGAGGGAAAAAGAGAACGGGGAACAAAGGTTATTAGTAAAGAGGTGGGGGAGAGGATGGAGAGGGAAATTGAGAAATGGTAAATACAAGTCATATTAAAATTATAAAAATGGTAGTGTACAATAATGTAGTGGCAATGATGAATTGGATATATATATTATACAAATTTAAAAGATGGTGAAAAGAAGTACTGGGATGAAGATTTGAATAAGTGGTTCAAATAGGGGTAGTAATGATGAAAGAATATCTGAACCAGTGGTGAAATGTATTTAGCAAACTTAATAAAAAAATGAAGACTTGGGGGTGTAGGTATATAGCTTTGTATACTATAACTGCTTCAGTGTAGCAGCCATTTTCCTTATGGGGTATATCCTTAGTTGTTGTTGTTGTGTCTTTCAGCTTTTCCCGGTTAGGGGTCACCACAGCGGAACTCCGGTCCGCGAATGATTGGCAGTAGATTTTTACGTGCTGGCTTGCCGGGCCTAATGCACAACCTTCAACGAAGGAATGCCCATTCACGCATGTCGCCACACAGAAGAAGCTCTAACTGAGAATCGAGCGGGCAATGTCTAACTGTGCAGAGTAATAATAAGTGCTGTATAATGTTTGCAACTGAGTGTGTGTCATTATGAATTGTAATGTAAAATGCTTGCAACTAGGATTGTGCCAGTGTGGTTTGTTTTCATTTATATAAATGTATGATTACTTATGTTGCAAGTGATGGTTTAATAAAGATGTTTCTTCTTTAAAAAGGGGGCAGAAATTGAATAATTTACATAATTTTCCTTAGGTTATATGATATATAGCAATATATATGAAGTATAATGTTTGTTAATGTTAATTTATAAATAAAGTTATATTACATTTGTATAAATGTAAATTTGGCTGTCACAAGTGATAATTCAATAAAGGTGTTGAAAAAATACAGCACTGTACACCCAGTGTTTAATTTGTTACATAGCAGAGTCAAAAAGGAAGAATATGCAGTCTCTTGAGTGCAACAATTTACTTTGTTACCTCACTCATACCCCCGGATTCTCAAAAGCTTGCATGGAGTGCAAGATCGGTGCAGGAGCTCAAGCAGGCAATATGTCTGCCGTGCAATCCAGGAACAGCCTGCAGGGGCATGCACGAGCACTCCTGCACTAATCCTGTAAGGACTAAGCCCTAGCATGCAAATCACCCCATTTGCAGGAGAAATCCATGCAAATGAGGTGATATTTGCAATCCAGGAAGCTTGCAACAGCCCGTGCAGAACTGGTGCAATCTGCAGAAATGTACTCAGTTCGTAACCAAGTACATTTCCGCAAAATCCAAAATGGAGCTGTGGCAGCCCCAAATAAAGGCTGTATATCATGTAGTAAGCATGCCAATGGCCAAGTATAAGGCCATTAGCATTGCAAACAAAAAAAAATTGAAAAAACAACTTTTATTTTTTTTTAGCCAATCTTGGCTGTTGAAGCATAGGGCACGCAAACAGAATTGGGGGAAAATAATAAAATAAAACTAAAATAAGCAGTCTAACTAAAATCACTATTCTGCCATGCAAGTCAATATCAGGCAGAAGACAACCTGTCCAGTGAGTAGTGGTTGCTAAGGAGGGAGGCTCAGTGTGAGACATGTAACTATGCATTAGAAGCCAATCCTATGCAAATGACGGGAAAGATAGTTAATCCCAGTTTTCCCCAGCATGTGAGTCAGGTCCCAACAGTGTAAGAGTAGGAATAGCATGGGTGCAAGCCTAGGAGTCAGGTGACATCATGGGGGGGGGGGGTCAGGCATACTGTAAGCAGATTGGAGCCCTGTGGCTTGGATTTGCTCCTAGCTTAGCACAGCTAAGCTAGGGGGGGGTGTGTCTAAACCTGCTTAGCACTCTTTACAAAGCCTAAGCGGGTGTGCACACCACACACTGGATTTTAAAGGTAGACAAAGAAACTTAAACCAGGAAATAGCAGCACTGTGCACATTTGAGCACACTGGCTTAAACAGGAAGGCAATGGGAAGGGAAAACAGCAGTAGGAAGGTAATCAAGAAGGACTAGCATAGCTGGCAAGTGAAATGTATCAGAATCAGGCAATTACACAGGCAGCAGACCAGCCCAGCCCAGAACACTACTATAAACTATGCAAACACCTTCCCCTCTGGTTTTTCCCACACTCTGCACCACCAGTGTAAACATGCTGGGAACATTTAACACTCACTACAGCAAAATGATAGGGGCTGCAATAGCTATCATACAACAACTTGTGGAAGAGGCTGAGGGTGGTGAGGATATGAATGCTGTCCACCAACCCACCGTGAGGAGACGGAGAAGAGTGTACAGACCCAGGGTAACCTACCAGGGGCTACATGAGCTGGAGATACTGGAGCACTATATGGTGGACAGGGACCTCCTACAGTAAATTGTTGAGCTGTGCTGGCCACGCCTCACACACAGAACTAAAAGATGGGAACCCATCCCAGTAAATACCAATGTATGTGTAGGTCTAAAAATGCTACCAACAGGTACCTTCCAAAGGCCAACTGGGGATATGATGGGGATTTCACAGGTTTCGGCATCCAGGGTACTCCACCAGTTCCTGGATGCCATGTCAGCACATGTCGGTGAGCACGTATATTTCCCCAGCACCCGTGAGGCGTTGGCCAGCAATATGCCACCGTTCCACCAAATAGCAGAATACGCTGAGGTAGTGGGTGCTATAGATTGCATGCACATATGCATCAAAGCACCACCCCGTGAGTGGGGAAGGGTCTACATCAACCACAAGGGCTTCCCGTCCATCAACTGCCAGGTCATGTGCAATGCCCAGGGCATAATAATGAATGTGTGTGCCGGCTGTCCTGTCAACTATCACAATTCCCACATCTGGCATCTGATGCAGCTGTACCAGAGATTTGCCAATTGGCCATCCATCATGGTCACCTAGTGAGGGATGCTGGATACGCACTGGAGCCGTGGCTGATGACACCCATTAGAAATGCACACACACCCGAACAAGAACTCCATAATGAGGCACACGCACAGACCAAAATTATAGCAGAGTGTGTGTGTTTGGGATGTTCAAGTCATGGTTCCATTGCCTGTACACATCCGGAGGAGCCTTGTGGTACTCACCAGCTACATGTACCCAAATTGTCCTTTTATGTGCCATGCTACACAATATGATCCTGCAGAAACAGCTGAAGCAGAAACAGGGCAGGGCCACACAGCCCCCCACCATTACCAAGGCCTGCAGAGGCACAGAGTGACATGGAGGAGGAACAACCTGAGGCTGTCCCAGTAGGCAGAAGGAGGCATGACCAGTATGCCCTGGCCTTGGCAAAGAGGCAACTCATAGATATTCACTGACACAGGAAGAACCCAGGGAATAACACCTCTCTCTGACTCTCACATACAGTAAAAGGGATGCCAAACATTACACTACCTGTGCCTAACCATGTGTAGGGGGTGTACTATGTGCATCTGACATAAGCAGCCCTGCAGCACCACCCTCAATACTGGGACACCCACAAGGTAAGTGACTCACACATGCCATTCAGGGGGTGGCACATACCTAACAACAGTCACTGCCAGCAGGACAGGTGTAGACAAACACAAACAAAGGCTGTGCTATGGCCTCTGAATGAGACCTATGGGTAACCCCCCCCCCAGGCCTACACAGATAGACTACAGCAGGTCAGGCAGTAGGATGTCAGTTCTGAAGGGTAGGAAGTCAGAAACTAATATGTAGGTAATTAAAAGCTAAGACCTGTAGTACACTAGTATGCCTCTAGTCAGTAGAAATAGTCAGGTGTGCCCCCACCATCCTACTTAGAAATGTAGTAACAGTCAGGTCTGCCCTCCAATCCTGTGTAGAAATGTAGAAATAGTCAGGTGTGCCCCCCCCCATCCTATGTAGAAATGTAGTCACAGTCAGGTGTGCCCCGCCAATCCTGTGTAGAAACATAGAAATAGTCAGGTGTGCCCCCCTATCCTATGTAGAAATATAGTAATAGTCAGGTGTGCCCCCCCACAATCCTGTGTAGAAATTTAGAAATAGTCAGGTGTGCCCCCCCATCCTATGCAGAAATGTAGTAACAGTCCATACCAAATGATCGACGGATACCCTGCAGAGACAGCATGCTATCCGTAGGTGTACAACACAAAGGTCAGCACTGCAGTACAAACTACCTGGACTCGATCCACACATTCAATACAGATGGCCATACTGGGTATGCCCACACACTTAGAAATGAAGGCAATGTCAGTAGCAACATACTGAAAGGTCATACTGGGCATGCTCACAAACTTAAACACATGAAGGCCATGTCTGCAAACACTAGTGGACCAAACATATTTGGCAGCAGCAGATGTTAGTGCAGACACTCCTCAGTATGCACCACTCATGCTTTGCACACACAGTGGATAGGAATACAGGCATATATGTAAGGACAACACACTATAATAAGCCAAAGGTAGACATACATAGATATGTGGAAGAGGGTGACTGTGACAAGGAGCCATCCAGGTCTGTCCCACCCAGCACACAGCCAAAGGGCCACAACCACACGAGGGTCAGATGTCACTCACTGCACATACTAGCCACGGGTATCTGTCAGCATTACAGAGTATGTGTTGCACATGCCAGCTATGCAACATGACTGTTCAAGAAAATAGTAATCTAGCAGCTGTATACACATACCTGTGAAATATGACCCCGGTTGTGCCCGCATGTGGCATGTCAACCCCTAGATGAATGGGTTATGGCTCATGCACACACACTGCCTTCCCCATAGCCCCACTATGACAAGCCTGCTGATGTCATCCACTGTGAAATATACCTTTGGGAGTATTGCATCCCAGCAATCTCTGTGGTGTGTCCCATAACTGCATACTGATGTAGTGTGATAAACTAGTTAGGTAGGAGTTCTAACCCCAGCCTTGGCAACTTTATGTCTGTCTGACTCTGTTGGTGTAGAAAACAATGCTTTTTAGAGTAGTCACACCCCTACAATTTAAATGCTCTACTTTGGTAAGGCTGCTGATGTCATCAACCTAGAAATACATCTCTGGGAATGCTGTATCTCAGTAATCTCTGTAGTGCATGCTGTAAATGTGTACTGCTGCAGTGTGATAGAATAGTTAGGTAGGAGTTCTAACCCCAGCCTTGGCAACTGTGTGTTTGTGTCTGTCTGTGTAGAAAGCAATGCATTTTAGGGTAGTCACAACCCCTGCAATTTAAATGCTCTACTTTGGAAAGGCTGCTGATGTCATCCACCTAGAAATACATCTCTGGGAAGGTTGTATCTCAGTAATCTCTGTAGCATGTGCCATAACTATGTACTGCTGTAGTGTGATAGAATAGTTAGGTAGGAATTCTAACCCCAGCCTTGGCAACTGTGTGGGTGTCTGTGTAGAAATCAATGTTTTTTAGGGTAGTCAAACCCCCTACAATTTAAATGCTCTACTTTGGTAAGGTTGCTGATGTCATCCACCTAGAAATACACCTCTAGAGAAGTCTTAGTCCAGTAATCTCTGTAGCATGTGCCATAACTGTGCACTGCTTTAGTGTGATAGAAGAGTTAGGTAGGAGTTTTAACCCCAGGCTTGGCAACTGTGTGTGTCTGTCTGTATAGAAGGCAATGCTTTTTAGGGTAGTCACACCCCCTACAATTTAAATGCTCTACTTTGGTAAGGCTGCTGATGTCATCCACATAGAAATACACCTCTGGGGAGGTCTTAGCCCAGTAATCTCTGTAGCATGTGCCATAGCTATATACTGCTGTAGTGTGATAGAATAGCTAGGTAGGAGTTCTAACCCCATTCTTGGCAACTGTGTGTGTGTGTGTGTGTGTGTGTGTGTGTGTGTGTGTGTGTGTGTGTGTCTGTCTGTCTGTTTGGAAAGCAATACTTTTTAGGGTAGTCACACCCCATACAATTTAAATGCACTACTTTGGTAAGGCTGCTGATGTCATCCACCTAGAAATACACCTCTGGGGAGGCTTTAGCCCAGTAATATCTGTAGCACTTGCCATAACTGCGTACAGCTGTAGTGTGATATAGACCTCTGTTGGGGTTTTATAACCACACATGTTGCTTGTGGATCTATTATGTGTGTTTCAATGTCTGTGTAGGGAACAATGCATTTTAGGCTAGTCACACTCAGTACATGTCAAATGCCCTACTTTGGCAATCCTGCCAATGTAATTCATTGTGAAATACACCATTGGGGAAGGAGTTCTCCAGTAATCCCTGTGGTGTGTCCTATAACAGCTCCATGCTGTAGTGTGATATAGACCTCTATTAGGGGTTCTATACCCACACATGTTGGTTGTGGATGTTTTTTGTATGTTCCAATGTCTGTGTAGGGAGCAATGCATTTTAGGCTAGTTACTCTCAGTACATTTCAAAGGCCTACTTTGGCACTCCTGCTGATGTCAGCCAATGTAATATACACCTTTGAGGAAAACGTACTCCAGTAATCTCCATGGCATGTACTATAACTGCGTAGTGCTGTAGTGTAATAAACTAGTTGGGTAGGGGTTCTACTCCCAGATGTGTGTGTGTGTGTGTGTGTGTGTGTGTGTGTGTGTGTGTGTGTGTGTGTGTGTGTGTGTGTGTGTGTGTGTGTGTGAGACATCTGGGGCAATGTGGAGTGGGTTTTGCAAATTTCTTATATGGTGGCCTTACACGCACATGCCGAGGCAACAGCCAATATGTGTGTAGTACACTGCATATTGGTGACTGATAGTAACTATGGAGTGAATGCAGTGGCCTACAGAGGGCATGGCACACTGTCCATCTGTCCAATAGGCACATACATGCAGACAGTGCACCTTCCCCATGCTTCCCACTGGACACCAGCAATACCTGTGTTGCCATCACATGTGACCCACAAAGGACATACCATGCCTGAAAACATGCCTTATATGGACAGATGCCACTGACACCAGGGAATGTCGTTAGCATGCTATCAATGTAGGTGCAGGGGTAACCTACTGTCCATTACCAGTTCCTGCCACAGGTGGCCAAGACTGGCACATTTGATGATAATCTGTGTACACAACATGGGCCCTACACCCCAGGTACAGTTCCACATGTCACTGTACATGCATGTGGGAGGTGTGCACATCCCAGACACTGTCCATATTATGGACTAAGAAAGACATACATGGCAAGCGATGCACAGCATTGGCCACATGCAATAGTCACCCAGGTGACTGGATGGTGGATACAATACCCACCTGTGTGGGCAAATGCAGAAACCACATCCCTGTGTCACAATGCAGACCACTGTCATGTGGCCTGATGCCAAGGTATGCCCATCACCTAGCCTTGTATAGCTGTCTGGCACAGTTGACCACCACATACCCATACAGAAATGCACCCATGCGTGTCAGTACTGGCACCCTGTGTGTTTGTGTGTATGTTGTATGACATGTATGATCACATCCACACTCACTGCAACCCCCAGTCACATACTGAAGCATGTTGTGTGATTCCAGACATTTCCGCATACCTTTTGCCCATATAACCTCCATATGACCCGTGTGGTGCATGTGATACCTGCACAGTAATGTGTTGTGGCAATCTCACTAGTGATGAGCTGTATCCCTGGCCCTGCCAAGTGTGTTAATGTTTGTGGGTCCCTGTGAGAGTGTGGCTGTGTTGACGCTGGCACATGTTCATGTGGACAGGCACGTGTACTTCTCCTACCGTATACCTAGCATATCCCTGTTGCAGATGTCACTCACCATCACATATATTTTCTATAAACTCCACAACAGGTAATCTATGTGGCGCATCCAATAACTGCATAGGACTGTGATAACACTACATAGTCATCAGGGGTTTGATACCCTGTGCTGGCAGGTGTGTGACACGAATATGCTTAGGTTTTACTCTCCCACCCCTGCCTCTGTCTGCCTCTCTCACTACCTCACTGGTGGATGAGGAGACCTACACCTGCTTTTCTTAGGCAGCAGCATGTGCATTTTAAGTGATGCTCATGATCAGCTGATGGCCTCTGAACGAATTGCAGCCCTGCCCTAGCTGATTGCATGTGGAACAGCTGTGGTAACATTCCCATATTCAATTGCATGGAAACACACTCCAATATCTAGGAACATCATGTTGGTGTTGGCCCTTTTAATTCACTGTGAGCAGAAACTAGATCTGTTGTTTGGCAAACAGCATCTCAGATGGATTGGGGATTTGCCTCTAACAACATACACTGTGGAAACAGGGCAACACACAGGAGGGGGATGTGCCTGACCTGACTACAGACTGTAAGTGCTGCTATACTGCATTTGGAGTAATGTTGGTGTAACAGTGTGTGTGCAGCTATAGCTGCCCTACATGTTTTAATACCTGCCATGTCAGTTCTATGTTTATGAGGAATCCCCATCTGTAGGGTCATCTGCAGACTGGGCAGTGTGCTGTGCCTTTGGTTTCATGTGTTACCTACAGAGCATCTATATGTGAACTGCAGAAGGTAGTGTGAGGATTGCAGTCTGTAGATGGTGAAAGCCGTGACAGCTACTGACCTCATATCCCTCATAGGACATATGTTGCAACAGACCATGTTACAATAGTATAACGAAAAATCCAACTAATAAAGCTGAGAGGTAACCAAGGCACACATAAAAATCCAGCATGAAATATGCGATAAATGAGAAGTTGACACCGATATAAAAAATAAAATAAAGTCTTGTTTATTACTAAAATAACTGGTAAGCGCTTTCACCGTAGCTTCATCAGACCATTAAAATTTAAACTCATGCTTTACACAATTTATAAACTTCATTTGATGACTCAAACAGAATAATTAGCCCATTTAAAGCAACATCACTAAATACATCTTGTAACATAGTATCCGTTGCAGGATATCATTGCCTATCACAATAAATTCTATTTAATTTATAGCGCATACTTCTTACATATGTACGCTTCATGATTTAACATATACATTAAATATTAATTAATCTTTATAATAATTTATAATAAATCTGAGTGATATTATTTCACACATCATTATTAATCTTACCCATTGTTACAGTGCATGATATGACACTGATAACAATAACAAATCTTTACACTAAATAGCTAACATCTAGCGCAAATACTCATCATGAATTACTGATATCGTAGTCACACAAGATATAAACATTCTTCATAACTGTTAAAATCAATCAATTCTCATGAGCTGGAATAAATAAGCATAAGTGACACAACAATACATATTCTATATTAAACCAGCTTGCGATACTGATTGATTTTAAAGTTATGAAGAATGTTTATATTTTGTGTGACTATGACAATAGTGTGGGCAAGCGTGATTTTATGCGTATTATATTGCAAGCTGGTTTAACATAGAATATGTATTGCTGTGTCACTTATGCTTATTTATTCCAGCTCATGAGAATTGATTGATTTTAACAGTTATGAAGAATGTTTATATCTTGTGTGACTACGATATCAGTAATTCATGATGAGTATTTGCGCTAGATGTTAGCTATTTAGTGTAAAGATTTGTTATTGTTTTCAGTGTCATATCATGCACTATAACAATGGGTAAGATTAATAATGATGTGTGAAATAATATCACTCAGATTTATTATAAATTATTATAAAGATTAATTAATATTTAATGTATATGTTAAATCATGAAGCGTACATATGTAAGAAGTATGCGCTATAAATTAAATAGAATTTATTGTGATAGGCAATGATATCCTGCAACGGATACTATGTTACAAGATGTATTTAGTGATGTTGCTTTAAATGGCCTAATTATTCTGTTTGAGTCATCAAATGAAGTTTATAAATTGTGTGAAGCATGAGTTTAAATTTTAACGGTCTGATGAAGCTACTGTGAAAGCGCTTACCAGTTATTTTAGTAATAAACAAGACTTTATTTTATTTTTTATATCGGTGTCAATTTCTCATTTATCACATATTTCATGCTGGATTTTTATGTGTGCCTTGGTTACCTCTCAGCTTTATTATTTGGATTTTTCATTATACCTTTTACTGGAAGCAGAGAGGTATTTATACCACCTGGAATACTTTTATTTGTGGTTGGATTTATACATGTTACAATAGTAAATGTATGAGGTTATCACAGCAACATGTCAATACTGGTCCTGTGTATGTGCTTCCAGCCATAACTCTGTCAACCTTTGTATATATGTCATGCATTAAGAGGTGCATATGTGCTGTACACCATCAGTAGTGTCATCATATCTGAAAACAAGCCAGTGAGATATCAGACTGCTACACATGTTATGTACAGTAGGGCTTATATTTGATGACATGACCTGGACATTCTGTGGTTGTTTGTACAGTACTGAAGTCAGTGTACTTATAGTGAATGCCGACAGTGTGTGTATTGTTAATATGTACTTTGGCCTGTGTACAGACTGTGGTAGATGTCATCGTCCTAGGTCCCATCCTATCTGATGTTACATGCTGCTCCACTGTATGTTACCATATTGGCATACATGTTTGTAGGGCCATACACACACATGTCCCATAGCACAGATGGACATCAGACCACACTGTGTAGCAGCCCAGTATATGTAGAGTTAGTGTGTGAGTAGCACATATGAGGATGGTGTTGAACAGATAGTGCATATACTTAATATTATGCTAGCTTATCATATGTGGCTGTGGCTGTGTTCACATTGGTTGTGGTTATGCACTTTCACACAGGTGTATCTTAACCTGTGCTATGACATGCCTGCAGAGCCTGCTATATATGCAGGTACATGTGCATTCCCCCATAGGAGATGTAGGCCAGTGTTGAGCCAGTCTGCCTGTAGCCTGCACAGTGCTCTGTTACATGCCTAGCAGCTTAGTGTACTTACCCAGCAAGGTGTCATGTCCAGATACTTTCCAGATGTACTGCTGCGGGGCCTCCCTTAACAGTCATGTATGTCAGACAGAGTGTTGGGATGCTATATAGAGGAATGTCAATATCTAGTGGGTAGTATGTGGCCATGGCACCTCTGTACCAGCAGTTATTATGTGTCAGGACAGACAGAAGTGTATGAATGCATAACCTATGGGGGCGAATGTATACCAGTCGTTATATGTTATACCCATCTACATGGCTGTTAACATCCATATTGTCAGGCTTGTTCCACATGTTCTGCACTAAGGGGTTCTGTATATACCTCTGGACTGTACAGAGTGTGTCAGAATGTCCACATCTACTCTCCAATATCTCTGCTGTAGTCCACAGGAGCATTATGTGCTTGCAGTGGTACTGTACTATGATGTCCTTAGGATGTCTGTCAGCAGCCAACGGCGCACATGTGAAAAGCAGATGTGACCTCCCACACACACCATGTCTGTGAAGACAATCCCTATTACAGTAGCAATAGTCTGCTAATATACCTGCTATACATGCCAGATATCCCCTTGCACTACGAAGATGGAACTATAGGGGCTGAGGTAGGGCTACACCCCATGTTCAGGACCTATGGTGAATATATATATGTACATATGATTATCCAGATATCTATATAGATAATTGCACATGTACATATCGACATATATAGATGGGTGTGTACATACATATGCATATACACACCCAGATATATACATATACAGAACAGTATATGTCTGTACATATACAGATAGAGATACATATGCACATATCCATATACCATGATGCCATGCCTGCCAGCAGTCCACTGCTGTTGTATCCCCCGCATGTATGGTGGGGCTGGGGCCATATATGTGTGGGTTTCACCTACACAATACATGTGTGCTCATATGCACTCCAGAGGCCAGTGTATGTAACAGTGGTATATGGCTCTGTATTACTGAGTCTATGCGGGGTGCACAATACATAATCTAGGCTGTTACAACATGTGGGGTATCAGGGGAGAGCTGCCTTAAGGTATCTGGATGTACAGTACCATACATGTCACCTATCTTAACATTACTTACATAAAGTGGGTTACTGCAGGCCTACTGCCTCCTGCCATACAGACTGTTCTGTTTGCCAGTGTGCCTGTGATGGTGTCAGTTATGCCTTGTTATGTAACAGTTACATCCCATTTGGCCAATTGAAGTCTTTACCACCTAGTGATTGTGTACAGAGTGTAGATAGAGACTGCTGGACTATATACCTGCATCACTTACTGTTGATTATGTGGTATCTTGTGGCCCAGTTTGTCTTTACTAATGTATGATTTGAAGGGCTTGGCCTGGACCAGACTACTGTATTAGTATAACTGTTTCACAGTTGCATTACTCTGTTTATATGGATGTCAGTGTCTGAACAACTATATGGCATGGCATATAAATCTGTAATAGTACACAAATAAAGGTATTCCAATTCTGCAAACCTGTGTGTAGTGTTTATCCTATGACCTCTCTGTGGGTATATGTTGCAGGCAACGAATGTCACTTGTATGGGTGGCTCATCCAGTGTCCATTTGTTAGGGTGTTAACTGTAGGCATAGTGGCTGTACCATATTGTGTGCGCCTACTACATAAGTATCTTACTGTACATAGATATATATATATATATATATATATATATATATATGTATCTGCATATAAATGCTAAAGGACACATAGTGCTTTATATAAGTACATTTTGGTGCATTCTACAGCACATTTTGTCTTTGTGGGGATTGATATGATCACCACACAAGTGACCAATGAAATAGTAAGGCATAATATTTTGACGACTAAGGAGCGCAGATGGATAGTCAATTTAGGGGCCCTTTTTAAACCTGGCCTTAATGACCAGTGGTGAATGGTAATATAGGTTTTATACCTTTATTTATGGTTTGCCTCAGGTTATGGTACTGGGAGTAGGAGTATGTGGGGAAGTTTTTCTATACACATTTTTCTACACATTTTTTGTATTTAGATATTTTGGGATTAACACTAGTAGGTGGGTTTATAGGATTTACGTATAATTGTTAGTAGTGGTATTCCTTTTTTCATATATGACTATATGCAGTAACAGACTGTATTATGGGTAGAGATATGTGAACAGGCAATGGTTTTGTCTTATTTATTTTTTTATTTTAATATCTCTACTGTATGATGTTTAGTAAATATTTCTGCATTTAGTTATTTATATGTATTATATTTATGTTAAATATAGGGAATACTGCGTAATCACTGTGCATTTGAGTATTGATGGTATGTCACTTTAAATGCAACTGTTGGTATGATTATTTAAATCAGGACACATATGCGTTCAAGTACACACTGATGACGCTTTCGAGCGAAACCGGTCTGTGGGGCAGACTGTGCTGGCAATAAATGCTTTAAACCATCATGTAGCCTCCTTTTCTGTGTGCTGGAAGTGCTTTTGGGATTATTGATTCTGGTTTTCCGTGCACCAGGTCTGGTTTACGTGCACCTTGCAGTTTGGATGTTTGTTTATTCACGGAGTGATGTTACCAGTCGCAGGCCTATTTGTGCTTGGCAGTGATGTTTGAGGATTATTTCAGTCATTTGGAGGAAAGCTAACATGAATAGGTTGTTCACAGTCTTTTGAGTATGGCAGTGTGTCCTGATTTTAAAAATTTTATGGATAATTTGACCGCTGATAAAGATGATTTTTCAATTTTTACCAACTCGACCATGGAGGATGAGCATTCTACTTCTATAGGCCAACTGGACATGCAACAACAGTTTAAACAATTGGGTGACATTACGAAAAAGGTACGTTCATTGGTTTGGCATAGCAAATTGCTAAAAGCTTATTTGCAAGCTAAGATAGTACCACGGGGCCTGAGGATCCAGGTTGAGCCAGGATTAGGAGGTGATAATCCGGAGTTTATGAAAAGATGGCGAGCGGTAAAATTAATGGCTTCCAATGTTTATTGAGTTATTGGCTGAATATTATGATAAACAGTTACCTGATTTATTTGCTAAATTGTAGGCCAGCCATGAACATACTTTATCTTTTGTCGGGTCCATTGATTATCAAGAATTATATACACAGTTCATGGTGGATATGGACAAATATGATAAAGAGTTGCAGGGGCGGAAACTGAGAAAATATCAACGTGACAAGAATGACTTTAAAAATGACATGGTGTTTACATCGAAAAGGCATAAAAAAGGTGTACGTTTTGCTGACCAGAATGAGAATAGACCTAAGCGTAAGAGGATACGGTCTATTCTTCGTAAACCAAAACTCACTTCTAGTGCATCTGAAATTTCATCTAGTTTTTCAAATATGGATACCGAGACTGAGTCAGGTGATTTGGTACTACCAGGGTCACCCGTTGCTAAAAAGCTAGAACCCCTTTTGGAGGGGAGGTCGTAAACACCGGAAACAGCCATATGGAACAGTTGTTTCGAGCCAGCTTACAGGTCCCACAAATCCAGTTTCAGTTGGGGCAACAATAGACAATATTTATGATGATAATGATGTAAACCAGCTAGTAGTTAATTTAACACAGTATGTTTTTACTGCCAGTGAATTAAAATTGTTAAATAAGGGTTTGGGGTATGTGCCTTCTTTCTATGTGTCACATTTTGATGTAATAAATGATCTCAAACAGTTTTGTAGAAATTTGAATTTAAAGTATTACTTTGCTCATCAATCAGGGCATGATACTGTTAAGGAAGGGTGGACCTTCCATTTCAAGAAGTCTAATTTTCAGCCTTTGTGTAGTAGTACGGTCAAGACTTTTGAACAACTAGTGACTCGGGAAATTCAGGTGAATCAGGCTGAGATTTTTGGTTGTTTTTCCCATAACTTGACGATGGATGAACGTCAGGCCCTAAAGTCTCTTGTTAATAATCATGATATAATAGTGATAGGGGCTGATAAAGGAGGGGCCATGGTTATTTGGGATAAAGCGCAGTATGAAACAGAAGCCCAAAAACAGTTAAATGACCCTATTTCTTATTGTTCTTTTCCCATGGACCCTACTAAGGGGTTTAAATCAGTGATAGATAGGTTTCTTTTGGATGCTGAGCAACAGGGTATTATTAGTGGGGATTTAATAGAGTAATTGGTAGTAGATACTCCCACTTCTCAGTATTTTTACCTTGTTCCCAAGATCCACAAGACTCTATATAATCCTCCTGGTAGGCCTATTGTGGCTGGTAGGGGTTCCCTGATTCAACCGCTATCTGAGTATCTTGAATTTAAACTTAAACCTTTATTGTCCCTTGTTAGAGCCAGGATTAGGGATACAAAACCATTTTTACAACAAAAGGAAGATTTGCAGCTCTCTAGTACATCACAGCTGGGAACTTTAGATGTACAGTCCCTTTTTACGAGTATCCCCCATCAGGGGGGTATTAAAGGGGTTCAGTATTGGATGGTACAATCTGGTTTGTTTTCTGAGGCTGAGATGGAATTTTTATTATCCCTATTACAGCTGGTGCTAGAACACAATGCCTTTAAGTTTAATAACCATTGGTATTTACAGGTTAAAGGTACGGCTATGGGGGCTACTTTTGCCCCCATTTATGCCGACCTTTTTATGGGATACCTAGAGGCACAATATATTCACATAGATAATTTTCCTTTTTTGACACAGCTGGTTATGTGGCGCCGTTACTTAGACGATTGTTGGGTTATATGGCAAGGGGGTTTGGATGAATGGGAAAATTTTAAAAGCTATTTAAATGCTAATGAGCATGGTATTAGATTTATTGGAAACTTGATTTATTTATGGTTGATTTCCTAGATGTTAATGTTACCAAGGTGCTGGATGGCACAGTTATTACTACATTATATAGGAAACCTTTTTCCAAAAATTCTATTTTACATGCTCATAGTTGTCATCCATCCCATACTATTAGGAACATTCTGGTGGCACAATTTCAAAGGATTAAGAAGATTTGTTCCGATTCTAGTGAATATGAAAGGCAAGCGTTGGATTTAAAAAATCAGTTTTTGGCCCGAGGGTACAATAAAGGTATAGTAGATAAAGCATATAATGAGGTGAAGATCACTAATAGGGTGGTTTTGTTACAGGATACTCAACATTCCAGGAGGGTTCAGCCCATGGATATAAGGTTTATTACCACTTATGCTAGTAATACTTTTAAGATCAAGGAGGTTATTTCTAAATATTGGCATGTGTTATACATGGATCCATTTTTTCCACTATGTTAAAAGATGTGAGTTTGGATATAGAAAGGGAGAGTCTGTAGGACAATATTTGTCATCATTTAAGAAAGGCCATAACCCCAAGGTTGAGGCCAGTTGTATGGCAAAAGGTAATACATACTGTGGACATTGTAAATATTGTAAATTGATGTCCAAGACGTGCTCCTTTACCTCCGTCAATACTCAGAAAGTGTATGATATTCAAAGCCTTATAAAATGTACAAGTTCATGGGTCGTGTATATGGCAATATGTCAGTGTGGGGCATTTTACATTGGACAGACCTCATGTGCACTGAAACAGAGGATAGCCCTTCACATCAGTGACATTAAATGCAAAAGGACACATAGTGCTTTATATAAGCACATTTTGGTGCATTCTACAGCACATTTTGTCTTTGTGGGGATTGATATGATCACCACACAAGTGACCAATGAAATAGTAAGGCATAATATTTTGACGGCTAAGGAGCGCAGATGGATAGTCAATTTAGGGGCCCTTTTTAAACCTGGCCTTAATGACCAGTGGTAAATGGTAATATAGGTTTTATACCTTTATTTATAGTTTGCCTCAGGTTATGGTACTGGGAGTAGGAGTATGTGGGGAAGTTTTTCTATACACATTTTTCTACACATTTTTTGTATTTAGATATTTTGGGATTAACACTAGTAGGTGGGTTTATAGGATTTACGTATAATTGTTAGTAGTGGTATTCCTTTTTTCATAGATGACTATATGCAGTAACAGACTGTATTATGGGTAGAGATATGTGAATAGGCAATGGTTTTGTCTTATTTAATTTTTTATTTTAATATCTCTACTGTATGATGTTTAGTAAATATTTCTGCATTTAGTTATTTATATGTATTATATTTATGTTAAATATAGGGAATACTGCTTAATCACTGTGCATTTGAGTATTGATGGTATGTCACTTTAAAAGTAATTGTTGGTATGATAATTTAAATCAGGATGCATATGCATTCAAGTACACACTGATGACGCTTTCGAGCGAAACCAGTCTGTGGGGCAGATTGTTCTGGCAATAAATGCTTTAAACCATCATGTAGCCTCCTTTTCTGTGTGCTGGAAGTGCTTTTGGGATTATATATATATATATATATATATATATATATATATATATATATATATATATATATATATATATATATATATATATATATATATATATATATATATATATATATATGTATATCTGTATCTGCATATATGTGTCTGTGTATATGTATCCTGGGGATGTTGATAGCTTCCACATTTAACATTTCCTATGTGAGCCAGACTGTACTGCATAAGATGGTCTGAATATCAGCCTGACATCATACAGATGAGATGTAGTACTGTTAACATCATGTGCCCATGTCGTGTCAGGTCCTGGTTATGGGATCTGCAACACTTGGTAGTGTATTGCAGGGCGGACTTGTTTGGCTGTGGGGGGGGGGGTATGCCAATTTGTACAAGACGTATATTGTTTGGGGCCTCTCTACCCCATTAACGGTGCATGTGAACAAATATGTTTCTGTTAATCCACCATTGCTATCTACAGATGTATGGCCATATATACCTATATAGGTATATATATTTGCTTACATATTTATAACTATGTCTATATATACCTACAGATATATATATATATATATATATATAGATATATAGATATATATATACATGCATAGAAACAAATGTCAATAAATAAATATATAGATATATCTGTGTACATATATGTAATTTGCTGTGTATATGTAGACATATAGGTGTTGACAGATATATGTGTAGATGTAGGCATTTGCATGTATATATGTTCATATATATTTATATATATGTATATATTTCTAAATATTTATAGATATATGTGTATATATATATATATATATATATATATATATATATATATATATATATATCTACATATATAGATATGTTGTATCTGTTTAGATATTAATATATTTACACACATACATCTAGATGTTGGTATACATTGTCTGTACTGTTGCATGACTGGCTGGATGTTATGTTCCTGAAAACAACATATTTATGTATATCTGGTATGGCTTAGTGGTAATCCATTTTGTGTATGGTGTGCATGGTCCTGGCTTCGAACCTTGCAGAGGCTGTTTATTTTGTTGCTGGGCAGAACACAGGCCGTTGGTGACAGAGTGATTAAGGCACTTTAAAGCAGTTGTAAGCAGGTTTGCATGGGTTTTAATGGAGGTAAGCACTGCTAACTTCCGGTTACAGTTTCTTACACTCAGCTTCTACATTGCTCAACGTGTGTAAGCAGTGCTTACCCCTGTGCAAACAGCCTTAAACCCCCTTACTGCTGATTAAAAGTGCTTACGCCCACTTACCCCCACACTAATTTCTTTAAAAGAAAAGAAAAAAGGGTTGATAGGAAAGTGGTGAAAAAAGGGGCACAGTAAATAGTGTGAGAAGAAATAGCCTGGGAATTGTTATGGCTAGGCTTGTATAGGCCCTAGGGCCGATAGCCTAGTACCAACCTATGAACCTATAAACCTATGAACAGGGAAAGACAGTAGGGAAAATATCCAGGGATGTGCTAGAAGGGTGTAGGGAAGGTCCATAGCAGCCCATTTCTTCTACAGCAACAGCTGTGCATATACACTGAATAGGGAGGTAGATTTGGACACTCAAACCCCTGGGTGGGGGTGAGGACAACAATAATTCGTTGTGATGCCCATTAGACCGGAATACATGTGTCCAGTGGACATGTGTGAAATGAACAGCTATGTATGGGGTGTGATTTTTTTTGTCGGAACAGATTGCCCATTTTTTTTTTCAGGTGAAAGTGGGATGTTGGGGAGGGGTGATAGGTATATTTAGGAAGATAGGCTGGGTAGGTTAACAGACAAGACAAACAAGACACATACAGGAGCGGTATATGACACATGTGGGGGGTAAACACCTTGGACGGGGAGGGGTGTTTGGAAGTTGCAAGCCCATGAGCCCCCAAATGGTAAGAGTGGGACTGAGGGCCCCACCCATGGGCAATCACCACTGCACCTTCACGGCCCCAAAGTTGGCTTTGCTGGGGGGCTGGATAGGATAGACAGGCTCACCATCTAATTGTGCCACGCGGCCCTCAAAGCTGGCATAGCTTGTCTCGAATCTCCTTGTTGAGCTTGCTAGTCACCACAGCCCGGACCTGAAGGCGGGTGATAGGTACCTCTCTGCCCCTGCTCCTGGGGGGGGGGGTGAGCCCCATCCCCTGCAGCAGTTCCATCCGAAGATGGTGCAGGGCCAACGGAGGAGGATGACCCAGGCTGGGACCCAGACATGCTGGTGCCCAGTACCATGTCCAGCTGAGGTGGGACAGGTGGGTCCGCTGGGACCGGCCTTCCCATACGAACTATGGTGTTGTAATTTTAAGAAGATATCGGTTAGTAATAGTCAACAGCATTCAGGATTAGTTATAACAGCATGCATAGGTATTCCCATTAACCCAAGGCACCAGATTTACAACAATTGCAGAGCGAGCAGAACACATGCATATATGGGACAACAGTGGCCATTACAACAGCATGCATGTTTCATTGATGGCAACAGGCCACCAATATGGGAGTATTTTAACATGGCACATGCATAGAACCAAATGTGAATATTTATAAACCAATAGGACTTATATCCCAAAAAAAGTTTGGAGTGTACACATACCCGTTGAGGTGTGTAACTAGGTTATTGTAGCACATATGGTGGGGTGAGAGAGAGAGGTCAATTAACAACTAATATATCCCTGTAGTTTTCACAACATTCTTAGTCACTGCAGTGATCTGTCCCTTACATGTATTATTACACTGCCCAATGTCCTTACTTTGTACAGTGGTATGTTTCTAGATTAGTATATACGCGGACTGTGTCTTACGTATAATCTACACCTCTTACCTGTTATAGCTGTTGAGAAAATCATTGTTAACACTACCTGACGATTTCTACACATACTCCCAGATTCCATACTTGTAAACAAGTATATATGTGAACTGTGTTGTACCTACAGTCTACACCTCTTACCTGTTATAGCTGTGGAGAAAATTTTTGTTAACACTACCTGACAAATTCTACACATACTCTCAGATTCCATGCTGATGTTATACACATACCTAACAATCTGTTATTGCACACACTCTGGTCACAGCTTGACAGGATGCAGGTGTTAATGTGACTTATTTGGAGAATAGCTGTCATGCACTCTGGGTGAGATGCTACAATGACAGGTTTGTTTTCATATACATTCTCTGACTATGTACAGGTCTGACTATCAGTTATATTTCAGTAAAAGCTGCCTACATTTCTTAGATAATCACACTGATTTGTCAGAGAAACAGGTTACTGGACAGCAGATTTGTGCCATTTATCTGGACATGCTGGACAGATCAGAACAGTGGAGGAGTATGACTATGCATACAGCTTACTACCTGAACATTCTGCCACAGTCTGTACAGTTGATGGTTATGAATATGCTTACTATCTGAACATTCTAGCAAATTCTGTACAGTTGCTGGGTCTAATTATGCATATAGCTTTCTATCTGAACATTCTCACAAATTCTGTACAGTTGTGGGGTATGATTATGCATACAACTTACTACCATTCCCGGGATTCAAACTCCTGCTGTGTGTGGTAACAGTATTACAGTTGACATCACAGTACACTGTGCTATCAGGGAACTGATGTGAAGTAATCCAATGTTTTCTGTCTAAGTCTCCCTCAGTTGAACAATATGACTGACCTCTTGGGACTTCCAGCATTGTTATAGTGAACTTCCTACACATTGTATCTGTGTTCATCAGTGTGGGTAACACTGCTTAATACAACAGTACTATTTATAGAATGCGTCACTACAACATATGGCAGCAGAATGTACACAAGCACTCCAGGGGTTATACTTTTATTCACAAGATATTACACCTTTGTTTACACACAACCTATACGACAGTCTTCCTGCCATATTGTCTAGTTTATTCAGTACATCCCATACACAATACATTTTATACTGGTACAACACTTTCTAGAACTGTTATATTTATTTGTTATGACAGTACATGCAAGATTATTACTAACCTGCCTTGCAAAGCAGCCTTTGCAGCCTAGCAGCATAGGCTTGCTGCTTCGCAGCCCGCTCATCTGCAGCTGTCAGAGAAATACAGTGATATTTAACCATTACCTATCCATAGTATACACAAGCTAGGCAATTATTATGTACGTAATAGAATGAGTACTTTCTCAGTGCTGGGGCATCGGCCATCTGCCTTGATTCTTGGATCCACTGCTTCAAGAGATCCCCCCCCTCACTGCTTCACATCAGCATGGTGATGCCTGACCTGCTCATCAGTCCGGAGGATACCAGTGGCACCGGGGAGGTCACGAGCGAGACTCTCCCAGGCCTCCACTTTATACTGAGAGCCCTGGTACTGGCCCTGCAGTAGTCTCTACTCATGGTGTTTTACCAGGAGCCATACCATGAATCTGGACTCCTGGGTGCCCCAGTGCTGCGCTCTAAATCAAGTGTCTTCCCCAACCACAGCCATTCTGCCTACAGCAGGGGGCTGCAACCAGTTATGGGAAGTATTCACGCCTGTGGGGTTTAAATACACCTGATTTCCCACGCTTTCCCATGATTGAACAGTTTTGAAAAGGCTAAGCTATGGGTACACCTGCTTACCTAATTTTGTCATTTCTTAAAGGGGTATACCACTGGGCAGATTGAGTTAGTCAGCCTACACATTGCCTACACCAACTAAGCTAAGCTGTGCAATGCTTAGTGTTCCTTAATATTTAATTTGCATTATATTTTCCTTTTGGCATTGATTTATTATTCATTACATGATATATATGTGTCTGGTATCCGTGATTCATGTGTACATACACTGTATGGGGTCCTGGGGTCTTCAACACTTTATTACAATTACACCTCATATCTGGCCTTACTGCAGTACTCCAGTTCA